>NC_088863.1:59447898-59452014 GCF_032884065.1 Artemia franciscana | reverse complement strand
GTTGTCACTTTTTTCGCTACTACTGCGTAATGATTTTTGTTTTCAATAAAAATCGCATTTTAGGGTAACACCCACGGAAGAGTCTCTGAATCTTACAATTTTTGATGGAGCGATGGTTTCTTCAACTTCGGTCGATAACCCCATTTTACCACAGTTTTCAGTGAAGACACCTGTTATTATACTCCGCCTTCCAACTGATCCAGAAATTCTCGTCAAGAACTATGATCTTAAATCGCTTACTAGGTAAGCTCTTTTTTGTTTTTACAAAAAAATTCGCAATAACGTTTTCAGAATTTTTCTTAGGGTGATACTTTCCGAAAAATGAAATCGAAATTCATTTGCTGTCGCGTTTTCCTGTTTTTTTTCTAGAACCTGTTTAAACAGTGGTTTTCAGATAATGCTAGACCCCAAGCGTTAATTTTTTTTTAATTAGTTGTTCCCCCTCAGAAAATCAAAAAAGTGATCGATTTAAAAAAAATATAAAACTACTAGCTGTTGGGGTGGCGCTTCGCGCCACCCCAACACCTAGTTGGTGGGGGCGCTTCGCGCCCCCCCCAAGCCCCCCCGTGCGCGTAAGTCGTTACGCGCCATAATAGTTACGCGCCATTGTAGTTGTGTCCCTATGTCCCACCTGTGAATATAGATATATATCTATATATATATATATATATATATATATATATATATATATATATATATATATATATATATATATATATATATATATATGTATATATATATATATATATATATATATATATATATATATATATATATATATATATATATATATATATATATATATATATATATATATATATATATATATATGTATATATATATATATATATATATATATATATATATATATATATATATATATATATATATATATATATATATATATATATATATATATATATATATATATATATGGTTTTAACTACGTAAAACTTGCGAATATACAACATTCTTTGCTGTCCCATTGTCTTTGCATATAAATAGATTGTCAGGTTTACCGACTCTTGAACATGCAACATATAATGGTCCATGGGAAAATAATCTGTATTCAGATCTATACCTCATGATTCTAATGATTGCCCTTGAGCTTTGTTGATGGTGATTGCTAATCGACCATTCCCTGTCCCGGTGTCCCGGTCGTCATTTACATCCCCCTGTTTCCCCCGGTGTCCCCGTTGTAGTTGTGTCCCTGTGTCCCGGTCGTCATTTATATTCCCTGTGTCCCGGTCGTCATTGTATCCCGGTGTCCCGGTCTGTATATACATTCGTTTTTTAGTTTTGTTTTTCTCCTTTATTTTTTTCCTTTTTTTTCTTCTTTAGCTTATTTAGATTTTTAGATTTTTTAGTTTTTTTATTAGTTTTTAGTTTTTTTTTCTTTTTAGTTTTTTTGTCCCGGTCGTCATTTATATCCCCCTGTTTCCCCCGGTGTCCCCGTTGTAGTTGTGTCCCTGTGTCCCGGTCGTCATTTATATTCCCTGTGTCCCGGTCGTCATTTGTATCCCGGTGTACCGGTCTGTATATACATTCGTTTTTTAGTTTTGTTTTTCTCCTTTATTTTTTTCCTTTTTTTTTCTTTTTTAGTTTATTTAGATTTTTAGATTTTTTAGTTTTTTTTTATTAGTTTTTAGTTTTTTTTTCTTTTTAGTTTTTTTTGTAGTTTTTACCTTCTTTTTAGTTTTGTTAATTTTTTTTTTACTTATGTCCTGGTCGTCATTTATACTCCCTGTGTCCCGGTGCTTTGTTGATTGCTAATCGAACATTCCTTTTGTCCTGGTCGCTTTCTCTTTGAGTGTCGTCATTTAGTTTTTTAGCTTTTTTACTTTTTTATTAGTTTTTAGTTTTTTTGTAGTTTTTGCCTTTTTTTAGTTTTTTCAGTTTTTTTTTAGTTTTTTATTGGTTTTTACCTTTATTTTAGCTTATTTTTCAGTTTTTTCCTTTTTTTTAGTTTTTTTTTAGTTTTTAGTTTTTTTAGTTTTTTACCTTTTTTAGTTTTTTTAGTTTTTTAGCTTTTTTATTTTTTTATTAGTTTTCAGTTTTTTTTGTAGTTTTTGCCTTTTTTTTAGTTTTTTTAGTTTTTTAGCTTTTTTATTAGTTTTTAGTTTTTTTGTAGTTTTTGCCTTTTTTTAGTTTTTTTAGTTTTTTAGCTTTTTTATTTTTTTTATTAGTTTTTAGTTTTTTTTGTAGTTTTTGCCTTTTTTTAGTTTTTTCAGTTTTGACGTCACCTGATCCAGTTTTTTCAGGTGACGCCACCTGATCCACGATCCACAGATCCACAGACAACTTATTTTTATATATATAGATAGTTTTTTTTTACTTATGTCCTGGTCGTAATTTATACTCCCTGTGTCCCGGTGCTTTGTTGATTGCTAATCGAACATTCCTTTTGTCCTGGTCGCTTTCTCTTTGAGTTTCGTCATTTATTTTTTTCTTTTTTAGTTCTTTTAGTTTTTACCTTTTTTAGTTTTTTTTAGTTTTTTAGATGAAAATTTTTTTTAGTTTTTTCCTTTTTTCTTTTTAGTTTTTTATTGGTTTTTACCTTTATTTTAGCTTATTTTTCAGTTTTTTCCTTTTTTTTAGTTTTTTTTTATTTTTTATTTTTTTTAGTTTTTTACCTTTTTTTAGTTTTTTTTAGCTTTTTTAGTTTTTTAGCTTTTTTACTTTTTTTATTAGTTTTTAGTTTTTTTTGTAGTTTTTGCCTTTTTTTAGTTTTTTCAGTTTTTTTTTTAGTTTTTTATTGGTTTTTACCTTTATTTTAGCTTATTTTTCAGTTTTTTCCTTTTTTTTTAGTTTTTTTTAGTTTTTAGTTTTTTTAGTTTTTTACCTTTTTTTAGTTTTTTACCTTTTTTTAGTTTTTTAGCATTTTTATTTTTTTTATTAGTTTTTAGTTTTTTGTAGTTTTTGCCTTTTTTTAGTTTTTTTAGTTTTTTAGCTTTTTTATTAGTTTTTAGTTTTTTTTGTAGTTTTTGCCTTTTTTTAGTTTTTTTTAGTTTTTTAGCTTTTTTATTTTTTTTATTAGTTTTTAGTTTTTTTTGTAGTTTTTGCCTTTTTTTAGTTTTTTCAGTTTTGACGTCACCTGATCCAGTTTTTTCAGGTGACGTCACCTGACACATCCACAGACAGACAACTTATTTTTATATAGATAGATGTGAAGTTGACCTAAAAAAGATAGGCAAAATATCTTTTGAAATGTTAAAACAAAAACATTCGAAACGTTTTTAAGTTTAATCCATTTTGAATAAATTGTTTTCCATTGGTTGCAAACAAAGTTTTTAGTCACAACCTTAGGACATTCAATACCTAAATGGGAAGGCAAATATACTCTAGAATTTACTGTGATGTGTCGAAAAGGGTGATAGTGATTCATTTGCACAATTTCTGCTCATCGTGTTTATTTACCTGCGCTCTATTGTCGGTGCAGGTTCAATCTTATTTCACGCTTGTATTTATTTATTACTATATTATTATTGTATTTTATTTATTATTGTGTTTTTTTTATTTAGACTGAAAGTTCTACCATGGTTCTACATAATTATAATGTAAATTATATCTGAGGCCACTATCACTACACATGACCACACGGCAAAACGTAGGAAAATATAAAACAAAGTAGTTCACATACAATGAAAAAAAGAATAAATGTAAATATTTGATATCTGAATTTTCTGTAAGTTATGAGTAAAAAATCATGAAAAGTAGATCAAGTACCTTTTTAGATTCATCTCCCAGAAAATTACTTTTGTTGGAGGGTTATTTTCTTTCTATCTTTATTGGTTTTAGCTACCTTTTGTTCTTTTTGCTCTGAGGACTATGGCTGATCCAAGGTCTAAGCTAACGTATTTGCATTTTCCATCTATTGGCATTGAATTACCTTGTTTTCTCATTATCCTATGTTCTTTTATGTTTTCAAGTTTACTTTAGGATTAAATGCAAAACCATATGCAAAACATAATGTTCACCCTTTTGTAATGTCGTACCGGTACTACCTAAGAAGCTTTTGAGTACTACCTAAGAAGCTCAGAAAATTCAAACTGAACACCAATTTACCAGCTTAAACCACGCCCAGATAATAATTATTTTTGATTTATTATTGACCTA
>NC_088863.1:59447073-59447798 GCF_032884065.1 Artemia franciscana | reverse complement strand
TTATTGTTCTTATGATGTGTTTTCAAAATCCATCGGCTTGCCTTTTCAGCCCATTGTTACTATATTAAATTTTGATGCAATAAAAGAAGGCAAAACCTGAATAGTGATTTTTGTAGCAGTGAAATCAGTGATGAGTTCTTAAGCCACATCAGCTTTTAACAGCAAGCTCGCTGTTTTTTGTGTACTGACGATAATTGAGGCCAGCGAATGTATTAAGGAAAGCAAAGAGAAATGTGCAAGCGAAAAATTTCAAATCAAAGCGAAAACAAAATGATCTATATGTTTTGCCCTGGTATGTTACAATGATAATTCAGCACTTACTGCAACGTCAAATTGATATTTTATAAATCCATTCATTTGTTAATTTATAAGAAAATCAAAGAAAGAAGAAAATGTAAATGTGATGGATTTGTATTGATAATAATGGGATTACTAATTAAGTTATTTCTCTTTTATTTTCAGGTCAGTAGATCTTTTTGTCTCAGCTACCCACAATATCACTACCGCAGATGAGCTTTCAATGAATATGACTTATCATCATAGTCGTCTTATGGGAAGTGGAGATATTCAGAATACTGTAAGTGCTTGCATTAATACAAAATACTATACAAGCCAATGATTTCTCAGCATGAAATGATTCCCTAGCAAATTTCCCAAATATTACAGAGGCCGAAAGCATTTAATAAGACTGTGCAAACTGTTTTTTTTTTTCTTCAGTTAAAAAC
>NC_088863.1:59294831-59446973 GCF_032884065.1 Artemia franciscana | reverse complement strand
TGTTTTACCTCCTGATTTAAGCTTAATTGCATCCTGATTTTACATCCTGATTAAGCTTTAAGCTTATTGCTTTTCCCGTGGACCCTCATTGCTGTGGATATTAACAATTTCTAAGAAATATCCTGCATTTTCCAACCTTTTTTTAAATGTCTATTACTATTAAGAAGTTCATTTGTCTTCTTATTCTCTCTGACATCAAACAGTTTATGGTAACGAACTGTAAGTAAGCAGCGATGTGGCTCAATAGTAACTGAAACTCTAAAAACTGGAAATTTAATATCAATAGATATATCAAAAGAATCGGTTTATTATATTGATTCCAAATATAATAGATTCATTAAGTTTAGTGTTACATATCAAAAGCTGTGAGCCTGAGGAAATTTGCCTGATTTTTAAATGTAGAAAAACACCCTTTAAAAGTCAAGGAATCTTGTTGAAAATCAAACCATCAGATTCAGCGTATCCAGGAGCCTTGATGTAGAAGTTTCAAATTTCTAACTGCAAAACTGTGGAATCTTATATTTTTTTGCTTTTTTTCCCCAGGGGAGATCGCATCGAACAAGTAGTCCTAGAACATCGAGAAAGGGCTTATTCAAACCGAAATAAAAAGTCCTAATGCCCTTTTCGAGTGACTAAACAGATTGGAGGGCAACTGAACCCCCTCCCATGCACCTTTTTTCTCAAAAGTCATCTGATCAAATTTATAAGATATCCATTTTATTCAACATAGTTGAAAAGTCCAGTAACTATGTCTTTGAGAATAATAGAACCCTCCACAATCCCTGGGGAAAAGTTTGTAAGTCAGAAAATTTGCCCATTGTTTACGTATAGCATTTCTAATTGGAAATATACAGACATTTTTCGGGGAAGGAGGAGAAGCTTCTGCTGGGGGAATTTTTTATGAAGATAATTTTCCATGGGAAGGGGAATTCCTTGGGGGTAAAACTTTCAAGGAAAGTTATACACTGGGGGAATTTGCCCAGATTCCTATATAAGATTCTTTTTGTTTGTCTTACTTTCTCTTTGTCGACTCAGTTTTACATGTGGAGATATTAAGGGGAATTGTCCAGGAAAATATTTACCGGCCTGGAATTGTCTAGAGTATCTTATTGTGCTGTTTTTCTCCATTTTTTTACCTTTTTCTTATCAATACATATCCTTCAGAGAGTTAAATTATAAGGGACATATACTATTCTTTAATTACACAGTCCCTTCAAGGAATCTAATTTTCTCTCGCTTTTGGGCTATTGGTCTTTTGATCATGAACTAACTATCCCTTAATCGGCCTATTGAGGTTAAGTTATGCTTTGGTTCTTTACTTGGGCAGTGCTATTTCACAATATAAGTAAAGAACCATATGTGTGATATTTATAATTTTTGTCCATCACTCCAACACTCCTTAATGAAGGGACTTTTGCTAGAAACTTAGGAGGAGACCCATTCGATTTGAGATTGAAATTTATAGTGAATTTTAAATGCTTAAAAGGAATTTGAGAGCCTCGCTCTTGTGTTCTTTTTGCTACACACTTCAAAATAACCCTAGATTTTTGGTTATTATTTTGAGATTATCATTTTGTTCCAAAATATTGAATACGTATTTTTCCAGGGTAAACACCCCGTCATAGCCTCAGAGCAATGGCCCTAAATTGTGCAAACAAGTAGGGTATTGTTCACAGATTGGTTCTAGGAGAAAATGTTACTATTTTGATCTTGGATTTTCTCCATGGGAGAGTTATAAATTCTCCAGAGGGAATTTTCTACGGGAGCACTTTTCTACTAGGAGGTGGGGGTATTTGTGAGAAGAATTTTCCTCGGGGGGAGGGGATTTCCAGTATCTTTTTGAAAACAATCAGAAATTAAATTAGTTTTTAAATAAATGTGGGCTAAGAAACTTTTGAGCTTGAAGTATCCGCAAGAAATTTTCCAGTGGTTAATTTTCAGCTAGAATGCAACTGTCTGGGGGAATTTTCCTTGAGGGGGGTATTTTATTTGGGAATAACTTTGCATAGATGTGGTTTTATAAGGTGAGATTTTCATATTGGGAAGGTAATTTCTGGAGGTGAACTTTCCAGAGGAATTTTTAAGCAGGAGGAAACTTTGCCAAACTTAATATGCAAATTTTGTTTTGGTTGTTTATGTACGGTGAGCCAAATTCGAGCATGTATTAATTGAAAAACGCTCAGAAATTAAATAAAAAAGCAAGTCTTATCAACTGAAAGTAAGGAATGACATTCAAAATTAAGACGAACAGAAATTATTTCGCGGATGAAAGGGGCTGTCCTCTCCTCAATGCGCCACTGTTTACAATAAAGTTTTATTACTTTGAAAAGTAGAATTGTGACAAATAGAGAATCGTTTGTGTAAAGAGTAGGGGGTTGATGAGGAGACAGTCCCCTTTATTTACGGAATAATTTCTGTTCGTTCTAAGTTTTAATCTTACTCTTTACTTTCAGCATAAAAAAAAACTTTTTTTGTATAATCTTAAATAGAAACAATATTTGCTCCTCTGTCAGTTATTTTCATAACCATCTCACCTCCAAGAAAAGAAAATACAATGCAAGTCTATGGGCAAAAGATCCAAAACTGATCGTGGGGAAAGATACGTTACGGGATAAAATTGGGATTTCAATTGACACAGAACAGGTGGCTGGAGGTTAGGTCAAAGAAGAGAAAACATACTAAGGAAGATTGATTTTGTTTGACAGTTATGGATAGCGTTATTAGAAACACGTAAGCGTTATTAGCAACACGTAATAAACAGTAGGGAAAGCGATTTTGTTCGGCAGTTATGGTTATGGTAAAAACACTAGGCAAAGTGATTTTGTTCGGATAGCGTTATTAGCAACACGTAAGGTGTCCTTCACTCCCTCAATGGTAGTGAGAACTGCTCTGCAAAGAATTTAGACTCCAGGAATTTTTACCTCTTTCAAGATAATTACTGCGTTGTTTTGTGAGTTACCTCTATTCTGTCCTAAAATTCCTTGACGAGGTAAGGATTCCAAACAGCACAAGAATGCGCAACTATTGGGTGTATAAATAACAGGCCAACTTTCAAAAATTGACAGTTGAACTTGCCAATAGGTCAAAGAGGGAACTTGAAGCATATGCTAAATATAATACATGCTTGAGAAACTAATCGTAATTCAAGTTCTTTGAAACTCCAGGCCACAACTGACATTTCATGTGGAATTGCTTGATTGAAAAAAGGGGAGTTATGAGGAATCGTATTCTTGAAATTGTTTGCTTTGAAGGATTCAATGTCATACCGTTTGTAGTATTCTGTGGTCTATTCTTGGATATTTATTGGATCTTTTTTTTAACATTATATATCCTTCAGAGAGCTAAATTATAAGTGACATAAACTATTCTTTAATTGCGCAGCCACTTCTAGAAATCTAATTTTCTCTCACTTTTGGGCTTCTGGTCTTCTGATCAAGAACTAACCATCCCTTCCTGAGGTTAAGTTATGATTTGGTTCTTTACTTAGGCAGCGTTATTTCACTACATAAATAAAGAGCCATATGTGTGTGATTTATGAGTTTTGTTCATCACTCCAACACTCCATAATGAAGGGACTTTTGCTAGAAACTTAGGAGGAGACCCATTCAATTTGAGATTGAAATTTATAGTGAATTTTAAATGCTTAAAAGGAATTTGAGAGCCTCGCTCTCGTGCTTTTTTTGCTACCCGCTTCAAATTAACCCTAAATTTTTGGTCATTATTTTAAGATTGTCATTTTTTTCCAAACTATTAAATACGTATTTTTTTAGGGTAAACATCCCCTCATAGCCTCAGAGCAATGGCTCTAAATTGTGTAAAGTAGGGTATTGTTCACAGATAGGTTCTAGCAGAAAAGGTTACTATTTTGATCTTGGTTTTCCGATTAGCTAGGGGCTCTTACGGTTCACTCGCAGGCCAAGATTCCCAAAACTTCCTGATGCTGAATTCTGGAACAAACCTGCGTAAATCAAAACTCACTATTCGCACCATAAATTTCAGGTAATTTGCTAGGCTTTGGAGATCGATTTCAAACTTAAGATAGTAATGATGGAGGAGACAGGTGAACATTTAGCTATGACTTGGGGTGAGAAATTAGAGCTAAATCTGAAGGGATTTTTTGGGTCTAGTCTAGATGTTCTAAGTACCATATATAGAATATATCCTGTCCAGCCAGGGGTTGGAGCTGAAAGTTTCAGTTTGTATTGGAGAATAAAAGAGGGAGGGACAGGAGTCCAAGGAGGGGAGCAAGAATTTCATACCTCTGACTCACCTTAACGTATTCACCTAATTTTCGTGAATTGACTAAAATGATATTGAAGTGAAAGCTTACGGATCTCTAATTAGGCTGCTCTGCAACCTATCTCTGAGTAGTGCTTAAGTTTTAGAATTAAAATATTTCAAGTCTGTTTCAACCGTGTATAATTAAGTCAAATAACGCAACACATATATTACGCAAAAGAATTAATGGAAGACTTGGCGTTCCAAAATAGTTATGGTTTACTGTAATATATTCATTGCAAAATATTACTTAGGATACTCCCGTACATTGATATACCAAACATTTGATCAATTTTTCATAGTTGATTTCTTAAGTGATATGCTTATTATTTAGTTCGTGGTCGTTTTTCCGAAGATTTTCTTAATTTTTTTTCTCTATTTTTTTTCTGTTTATTTCTCATTTCTTATAGTGTCAATTGACATTTTTTTTTGTAGTTGTAGATGTGAAATACAGGGAATCCGATTCAGTCAGTAATAAAGTATCTATCTATACGTCTGCACTATGAGACTTCCGGTGGAAACAGCTTATGTTAAAGGAAATAGTAAATCTGACAATTGATACTAAAAAATATAGAAAGCCTTTTCTTAAATATTTGACCTTTGAGCCAAAAAATACTGTGCCGATTTAATTTTTTTAGTAATAAGTAAAAATATTTTGTAATATATAACGGACAGTACAATGATTAACAGCGATGATCCCGAGGGTGATGAAGAATTTCGTACTATTTTACACGCGGCATTTGTCAGGAATAGATTCGTTATTATTAATTGATATTAGATGCTAAAGTACAAAATCTGTAATAAAACTTCGGATGAATGGATTATTTCTGTATTTGAAAAAAAACTATTGTTTCTTTAATTCTATTATTACTTGTTATTGACAAGATAATATACTATTTAAAAATACGTGGTAACATATAAAAGATAGCACCATGCGAGTCAAATATATTTTATGCCATAAACTAAAGTACTTTTTTTTACTACACGGGTCTAAACCACAAAAAATGTGTGGTGTTTAACCACCAATGTTACTAAGTCTTAACAGTAAAATCATCATAGTACATAATTGATAATAAATTCATCAGATATTTGAGTTGATGACCATCCTGTGGCCAGACTATGGGTTCACGTGGATCATGACCTTGCTCTAATTTACTCCATATTTTTCATTCGTAATCCTTACAGCTTTTCAAGTCACGTTTTGGACTCTGGCTAATAAGCATATTAGCTTGTCATATTTGAAACTATTAACCTTTAACCCAATCTTGCAAAAGAATTAATTTGCACTTCGAACAGCAACGCATGATACAAGTTCTTCGAAGTGTTCATTATTATTTTCGAATAGATTTATGAAAAAACATTATTTTTTACAAGACGACTTCTTTGGGGATGCAAGACATTAGCATACAAAACCCACCAAAATCAAAGAATATTTAAGCATAAAGATTATAACTATACCTGGAATATAAACGTCATTGATGATGGCATAAAGAAGACGTGATTAACTGAAATTGTCTATTTCTCAAAGAAGACACATGATATTACATAAGACTGTATTTACAATACTGTGCTAACAGATGGTGTAATATCTTAACTTGAGCCCAGCTCAAAATAGTAGTTTGTGAAATCTGGATAAAATAGGGTATTGGAAGAAGGCTCATAGCGATGATAAATTGGCATATAGCCAAAATAAATTGGGTTAGATTGGGTTTGCTGTTCTACATAGGCTAATGCCCTTGCTTCGTATGACTATCAATTTAGCCACTGTCAAATCAGGGGCTCCCTCCTGTCAATCCCTGCTCCTTGGTGTGAGATTTCAGGCAAATTGTCGTTCTACTAATATATCCTACAACCAAATAAAATCTAGGCAAGTTTGAATTATATTATAATTAAAAGCACAAAAGAACCAAATGTTTATTTTTCACGTTTTATGCAAAGGCCTTATTTAAATGAGTAAAGGTAAAGGTAAAGGATATGGCATTAGACTTTACAGTCCCTGCCGGCGGTGCTAATCTCCGTTTCTTGGCCCTTCAGCCAGAATGCTATATTAGCATTCAAATGAGTATTTTACCAAAATCTCTAGTTGTAAGAAACTTTCCCTTAGGAATTGTTTATTCAAGCTAGATACATTTGTAAAAACAGAAGCAAAATTCATGAGCAGTATATAAAATATCAACAGATTTTTGAAGGCAAAAATCCACTTTTCAAGCCACTGGTACATTTACCTGTATTCGTAAATAGCATACAAATAGTCCTGAATATGAAAAGTAATAGAAGAAAAATGCTCGTTTGATGATCAAGACTTCCTAAAATACATATTGTTTTTCTAAGTTTTGAATATAACCAAAAATACAGTGGCAAATCCTATAAAACAAGGTCTAAAGTGGACATTAGACGCGTCAATGCAGGTTGAACCGGTTATTCGTTCGCTCTGTGTATGAGTTCTTAATTCCTAGGGAAGTTTCAACCTCTTCAGAAATCCTCTCGTGGATGTGTTTCTGCGCCTCACATTCTATTTCTGACACCCAACGGACCTCAGCTAAAAAAAGCATAAAAAAACAGACATACTACATATGAAAAACACATTTACAAAATATTTCAGAAATTTTCACATGCAGGGATTTCCCACGACAAGTAAAAGGGAAAAAGAATAAAGATGTAAAATAGGAGATGTATAAACCTACCAAATTCAGAACTGGCACAAAGTGAAACAAGAATTATAGGATGTTGACTAGTCGCAGTGTTTGTTGAATGACTGACATGAAAAAAAATGTGAAAATTCTTGACTATCTTATGAGGATCGAAAGAGAACTGAATCTGACTGTAGGTACATCGGAGAGCTATTCTTCTTTGGAGCTCAATATGTAACGTCATGAAATTGTTTCCAAATTGAGAATTGGGTGGAAGCTACCGGCACTTTCTAATTATATAAAACGGTATCTGCAAATATGGACAGGAGAGATAAGTTTTTATTCAAAATCTAAGGATTTGCAGTTAGAACTACTCCTATTGTGCCAGCCTTGTTTAACTTATTTATTTAATTATGTATGAATTGCAACACATTAGGTAATAATACATTTAACAGACTTCGACCAAGACATTCGAAGGCTATGAAATTCTTTACGATTATAACTAACGTTGTGTAAAAATTTCATTTTTTGATGCTACGCCTAACTGAACTTGGCAAAAAATTTATTATTTTGTTTATTTTTATTTTTACGAATGAGTAATTTACTTTAATATATTTGCAGAATGATTTGGTCATGGTACACTAATATTGCTTCCTAGTTTTTAATAACATGGGGCAATTCATTTGATCACTTTTAATTTTTCTCAGAGTGATATTAAGTGACCTTGCTATATCAGAAGGCCAATCTATTTTTAGTGTACATTCTTCTTCAATTAATTATTGTTATTCTGGGATATTTTAGATAATTACGCATAATCTCACATTGTGATACTCATTAAGAAAAAAAAACTCAGTAGATATGAAAGCAAAGCGAATTTTCGTTTTCGAGTAGCTACTCTTATAATTGACCCCATGTTAATTATAAATAAGAGAGGAAGGTGTATTTCGTATATTCGTGACCCTGGTTATAACTGTTTCGGTAAATATAATCGATTACGATGGAAGTCTCCGAACTGATAAAATGATTAAGTTGAATTGAAACAGAGTTGAATCAATTTTTACTCTATTGGTTGTCTGAAATAGACACACAGCATTTTTTAATGGGTTGAATTTAGATGCCAGTCTTCTATAGCTATTAAATAGACAAAAAGTTTTTTTTAACTGAAAGTAAGGAACGACATTAAAACTTAAAACGAATAGAAATTACTCCATATATGAAAGGGGCTTTTCCTCCTCAACGCCCTGCTCTTTACGCTAAAGTTTGACTCTTTCTCTTAACTTAACTTTTTAAAACAGTAAAAAACTTTAACGTAAAGAGCTGGGCATTGAGGAGGAAAATCCCCTTTTATATACAGAGTAATTTCTCTTAATTTAAATTTTAATGTTGCTCCTTTTTTTCAGTAAAAAAACTTGTTTTTTATATCTAATTTCTGAACGTTTTTGAATTAATGCATGTTTTTTTTACTTTGGCTCTCCACACATAAATAATTAATTTTTTGTGGCTAAATGGCTTTCTAATAGTTTTAATCGGAAGATTTTGAGAGAAAAAGGAGCGGAGGAGGAGGTCTAGTTGCCTTCCAATTTTTTGAACACTTAAAAAGGCAACTGGAACTTTCAGTTTTTACAAACTTTTTCATTAGTAAAAAATATACGTAACTTACGAATTAACTTACGTAACGAACTTCTATATTCGTATGTTTTTATTTCGTATATGAGGGGGTTCACCCCCTCGTCAATACCTCACTCTTTACACTAAAGCTTAAATTTTGTCCCAATTCCTTAAGAATGACTCCTGAATCACAAAGGTCATAGAATAAATAGTTGAAATTACTAAAAATACTTTAGCGTAAAGAGCGAGGTATTACGAGGAGGTGAACCCCTCGTATGCATAATAATTTTTGTTCATTTTAATTTTTAATGCTGCTCCTTACTTTCAGTTGAAAAAACTTTTCATATTTATTTTTTAATTTTTTTAAATAATGCTGGAAAGTCATGCGCTCCTTCATTGAAATTCTCTTCCCCCATGAAAAATTCCTCCATGGAAAGATCCTCCCGGTTACCCCTCCCCCGACTTCCCTTCCCAAACAAAAAAATCCCCCTGAAAATGTCTGTACACTTCCCAATAACCATACTATATGCAAACACTGGTTAAAGTTTGTAACTTGCAGCCCCTCCCAAGGGGACTGTGGGAGAGTCAGTCGTCCCCAAAGACATAGTTATTAGGTTTTTGGACTATGGTGAATAAAATGGCTATCTCAGAATTTTTGATCCGGTTGCTTTGGGGAGAAAATGAGCGTGCGAGGGGGCCTAGGTGCCCTCCAATTTTTTGGTCACTTAAAAATGGCACTAGAACTTTTAATTCCAGTTAGAATGAGTCCTCTTGAAACATTCTAGGACCACTCGGTCGATACGATCACCCCTGGCAAAAAGAAGATCGTGATCGGTCTTCTGGCAAAAAAACAATACGAATATCCACATTTTTGTAGATAGGAGCTTGAAACTGTTACAGTGGAGATCCCTGATGCCTTCAATACGATGGTGTGATTTTCTTTAAGATTTTATGACATTTAAAGGGCGTTTCGCCCTATTTTCTAAAATAATGCAAATTTTCTCAGGTTTGTAACTTTTGATGGGTAAAACCAAACTTGATGAAACTTATTTGTTTAAAATCAACATTAAAATGCGATTCTTTTGATGTAACTATTGGTATCAAAATTCCATTTTTTTTAGTTTCGCTTACTGTTGAGCCGTGTCGCTCCTTACTATAGTTCGTTAACACGAACTGTTTGATAGTACTGCAACTTCGAAACCAATTTTTCAGCTTATTTTCATCATTTTGGATGTAGGTTGAAAAAATTGCTTATGCTGCAACAGGGGACTACATTGAGGCTAGGGCTGAACTCACCAACATACTTTAGCGCTTGTTCTTTATATAAAATAGCCAAATCCTTAGCTTACCGAGCTAAATCCTCTACATCTTGCGATATTTATATTCAAAGATATGGGTACGATTTCAACTACCTTTATTCCTTTTTTGAACTGGAATAGATTTGCAAAAGCCAGGTCTGCACGACAAAAAAAAAAAACAAAAAAAAACAAAAACAAAACAAAAAAAAAAGTTTCGAAATACCTATAGATTTCTTTGCTTACTTATAAGAAAGACTAATGAAAATGGCTGAGTCTTGTTGTGAATAACGAGTGAAAAAGTATATTATTCGAAAATTGACCGTGCGAAAATTGCTATGAATTTTATGAACAAACCATCGTTAAAAACGAGGCTCAGTCATTATTTTGCGATACTAACAAAAATACAGTTTATTTCATGAAATAACGGACAACAAAACTACAGTAAAACTTTATACTTGTTTGCCTGTATTCAGTTGGGAAAACAAATGAAGATTTAGGATTTGCCAAGGACTGAAAAAGAGGCAATTATATTTTTCCATGATAAGGGGTTGTTGCCCAAAGCAAAACTGTGCGTCAATAGACATAGCCTGACTTTATGCTTTCACATTAAAAAACATTATTGGAAGTGTAACAATGGATTATGTTTCATGTTTGTCCCATTATTCTGTTAATTAAGTATTGTATTTTTCATCATACATTTGGGCATATTTCATTAGGATTAACCATCAGGGAAACTGGTTTTTGTCTTGCAGTGCCCAGCGTAGTTCTTGAGTGTGTTTCCAACAACCGACAATTACTGTCTTAGTGCTGTTTTAGGCGTTTATGATCGTATTTTTAATATGTATTTCTTTTATATTTTTTTTCATTTGTTTTCCTGAGAAAGGCCCTTGTATATAGGGTCGAAATATGCAATTAAAGTTCGTATTCCACTATCTTAGAAAATATTTCCCTATTGTTCTACTTATATTGTGCTGTTTACTTTTTCATGGTTGAACCTGTCTATTTATTAAATAAAAAAACAAGTTTTTATAACTGAAAGTAAGGAGCGACATTAAAACTTAAAACGAACAGAAGTTACTCCGTATATGAAAGGGGCTGTTCCCTCCTCAAAGCCCTGTTCTTTGCGCTAAAGTTTGACTCTTTCTCTCACATCTACTTTTTAAAACAGTGAAAAACTTTAGCATAAAGAGTGGGGTGTTGAGGAGGGAACAGTCCCTTTCATATACGGAGTAATTTCTGTTCGTTTTAAGTTTTAATGTCATTCCTTACTTTCAGTTAAAAAAACTTGTTTTTTTTAATTAATAAATAATTCTTTCTTATAATTCTTTCTTAGAATATTTAATTCTACTTATATTTTGTTGTTTACTTTTTCAAGGTTGAACCTGTCTTTCTATTAAATAAAAAAAACAAGTTTTTTTTAACTGAAAGTAAGGAGCAACATTAAAACTTAAAACGAACAGAAGTTACTCCGTATATGAAAGGGGCTGTTCTCTCCTCAAAGCCCTGCTCTTTGCGCTAAAGTTTGACTCTTTCTCTCAAATCTACTTTTTAAAACAGTGAAAAACTTTTTCTTATTTAATTTCTGAACGTTTTGAATTAATGCATGTTTTGATTTTGGCTCTCCGCACACGAATACTTAGAACGAAATTTGCATTTTTTTTTTTTTTTTGCTAAACGGCTTTTTCTTAGTTTTGATCGGGCGACTTTGAGAAAAAGGAGTGAGGGAGGAGGCTTAGTTGCCCTTCAATCTTTTGGTTACTTAAAAAGGCAACTAGAACTTTTAATTTCTTACGAATGTTTTTATTAATAAAAAGTATACGTACCTCCCAAATTCACTTTCGTAACGAACTTCTATCTTCGTATATTTTTATTACGTATATGAGGGGGTTCGGCCCCTCTTTAATACCTTGCTCTTAACACTAAAGCTTAAATTTCGTCCCAATTCTTTAAGAATGACCCCTGAATCACAAAGGCCGTAGAAGAAATAGTTGAAATTACTAAATATACTTTAGCGTAAAGAGCAGGTATTTAGGAGGAGATGAACTCCTCATATGCGTAATGATTTCCATTCGTTTTGTTTTAATGCTGCTCCTTACTTTCAGTTGAAAACACTTTTTCATATTTATCTTTTCATTGTTTTTTGTTTTAAATAATATTAGAAAGCCCTGCGCCCCCTTCATGGAAATTCTCTTCTCCCATGACAAATTCCTCCATGGAAAAGATCCTCCCATGTAACCGCCTCCCCTCAACCCCCTCTCATCTATTCCCAATTCCCCTGAAAACGTCCGTACACTTCCCAATAACCATTACTATATGTAAACACTGGTCAAAGTTTGTAACTTGTAGCCCCTCTCTCGGGGACTGTGAGGGAGTAAGTCGTCCCCAAAGACATAGTTTCAACTATGCTGAACAAAATGGCTATCTCATAATTTTGACCCGTTGACTTTGTGAAAAAATTAGCGTGGGAGGGGGTCTAGGTGCCCTCAAATATTTTTTGGTCGCTTAAGAAGGTCACTAGAACGTTTGATTTCCGTTAGAATGAGTCCTCTCACAAAATTCTAGGACCACTGGGTCGATACGATCACCCCTGAAAAAAAAACGCACCCATGATCGGTCTCCTGGAAAAAAACGAAATTCCACATTTTTGGAGATAGGAGCTTAACAATTATACAGTATGGTTCTATGATATGCTGAACGCGATGGCGGGATTTTCGTTAAGATTCTGTAGCTTTTAGGGGGTGTTTTCCCCTGTTTTCCTGAAAAAGCCAATTTTTCTGAGGCTCGTAACTTTTGATAAGTAAGACTAAATTTGATGAAACTTCTACATTTTGATTCAGCATAAAAATCTGATTCTTTCGATGTATCTATTAGTGTCAAATTCCCATTTTTTAAAGTTCTGTTTTCTATCGAGCCGGATCGCTCCTTACTACAGTTCGTTACCACGAACTGTTTGATATTTAACTTCTAATGAATAAAACTAACGAAAACTATAAGTTTTCCCATGCTACCAAATGGCCTAATATATTATTTTTCTGCCAAGAATTTGTGATTTGATCACATTCCTGACCAAGAATGTCACCAACATTGTGGCACCTTTGGCAAATGAAGGTTTCAATACATTGGTTTAATTTCGATTTTACTAATTAACTTTTGAATTTTACAATTTCCTAAAAATTTTCTAAAGTCATCATTGATATATGAAAAGTAAAATCAAGAGATGATCATCATGACATACCGCGTAATATACTGCCAGTAAATATGAGTAATTAATAAATAATATAAAATAACATATTGACTGATATTGAACTTATAATAACCCGCTGTGATTCTGTTTTTTTTTTCAGGACTCAGTTCTTGATCTTCTCATAAGTCTTGGAGTTCCAAAGGAGAAAATAATACCATCAATCCCAACATTCGGCGAATATTTTCGTCTAGCAAATAGTAGCAACAATCTTCCTCAATCTAAGTCCCTTGGTAGCCCTTCTTTACTAACATTCCGACAGGTAAGTTTATTTTCTTAAAAATTCGCCAAGGGCTTGGAACCTGTGTTAGATCTCGTATTGATTAAAAACTGGAAAAATTGAGTGACAAGAAAAAGTTAATGAAAGACTAGTTAGAAATTAGAAATGATCGGAACGTTCCTTGTATTAATTGATAACTGGTCTTCATTAGTTTCACTTTCGCTCGTTCGTTGTGGATCTATTGACTACGTTATTTCAGCTCCATGGAGTTGTGATTACACGCTCAGCATATCTTAACGAATCGGAAAGGTGAGCTGGTCATCCCAACTGAGGTGGTGTATTTGGTGAAGTAATGTGAAATCAATTGAAAATATCCGAAACCTATGGAAATTTTTCGAAATATCCGGGGGGGGGGGAAATATGTACTAACCGTAACTTAGCTTATCTTCATCCCGAATTCTTTTTCTGCAGCTTCAATCTTATTTTCGCATTTCCAATGAACTTCGAATTCTAATAGAAGACGTGCAATTCTTTATGGTTAAAAATTATTGTGTCAAAATTTTACGCAGTTGATGTATAAATTGAAGAAATTAGAATCAGTCGTAAAAGCGGCACAGTCAAATACTAACAATATACTGATACGATTTTGTACCGCAAGTATGCATGTTTAATATCTGTAAATATAGACTATGGTAAAAATGCCACAAATGACAATTTTTTTTTTAGTTTTGCTCAAGGTTTGAGAATTTTTTTTTTAATTTGCTAGAATTGTAACAGGGATTTTCAAGTTCTATTACTTGAAAACCGCATGTTTAATTGGTATTGTTTACGACATCTAATTTTTCAAGTTAGTAAAATGAGTGAATGTAAAAAAAAAGAAGTGGGACATACAAGCAAGGTCCAGGGTCGGATCTAGAGAAATAATCTTGGGGGTCACTGGACCATGGTCGCCAATATGATTCGAGCGTAATGATAGGGGGGGGGGGTGTATAATGCTTTCTTCAGACCAGTTCGTTTGTGTGAATGAATGAATCTGGTTGGTGCTGATGTAATATTTTTCTATAGCAGTAAAATGCGTATTAACAACAGACACGAGTAGATTCTTTGATGAATAAATTACTATGGCTTCATTGAGACTTTTTGAATGAATAGACCAGACTATTTTTTTTTATTTTCTTTACAGTTGGATAAAAAAATGAATTAATGAGGAAAATAAATTTATTATCATTGCCAGAGAATTTTTGACAACCTGGAATTTTGGACTCTTTGACAACCAGGAGACACTTACATTCTTTTATTTATTTAAATTGTATGAGCAGAAGTAGTAATAGTAGCCGAGAAAGTTTCAATTTAAATATCCCTATTGTTCTCGATATATTGCTGAGGTTCTTATTTGCACCCATACTTACAGTGCCTTTTGATATGGTCATTATCTATTTATCTTCCATAATTTTTGGGTAATAATAAACAAAATATGGGGGTAACATCGGGTTAGTCAATGACAAAAGGAAGGGAGACAAGGGCAATAAAGAAAATTCAATAGTCTTCCAAGTTGTCTTGCAGGGACGATAGAGCTTGAGATAATTGATACGTGTGAATTAGCCAGCCTGCTTCGACCTTATCAATCTGGGTAGTTTCTAACTTCTATATTAAGTTCGGATAACATAGACGACATTCCACTAGGACTTCGTCCTAGGAAGATAGTATTCTATCCTGCATCTTACTGCAGTCAGCCAGCTGAATAAGATAGAGCATGTTAATTAGCTCTCCCAAATCCCACTTGGCAAACTCAAATGTCCAAACATTTCCCAACCCCCTTTATAATGCGTCTCCCCTTCCGTGGCCCATCCTTATCATACCCCTATCAATGACTCCCAGAAACCGTACCCTAAATCGATGAGGTCTTAAGAAAGAGAATAAAAAAATCTGCCAAAAAAAGAAAAAAAGAAAACACAATCTGAAGATGAAGATCTAGCAATGAAGTTTAATTATATGATTAATTTTTCTTGAAAACGAGGTTTATCTTATAATTTTATGACGAAATGATTCGTAAACTGATCGTGCGAGCGGTTTCATGTCTGAATCTCTAACAGATCAAGAGAAAAATCTTGGGTAAGGGGGCTGCTGAACCAAGGGCGCCAATGTGACTCGAGGTTGGCACCAAATTAAAAAGTTTATTTTAGAAAAGATAAAAAAAGCAAAAAGAACGGAACGAGTGTGCCAGAAGTGTCATAGGAGGAGGGTCACTTCCTCCGACCTCATGTATCTGTTCCTAGCCTAAATCGCTTTTAATTCTTTCATTCATCTAATCTCAACTAAAATAGCTATATAGTTAAAATAAACAGATAGATAGATTTATTCACACGAAAGCCCTATTGAGCCCTTCGCTATTTAATTAGACTCAAAACTAAAATTAAAGATTTTTTGAGGGGGAGGGGGTTTATTATTAGTCAAAACCTACCTTTCGATATCCGGGTATTTTTGGATATCTTACCAAAATATCAAGAAATATCCTTGGGTCCCCTTGCACTTTCAGCCATCAGTCTTCGTCTCTTATCCATTCTATGCTCGTGCCCAGATTTTTTATTTTTATCCATTTTGAACTTTTAGCTACAAGGCTAATTTTCAATATGTCATTGTGAATAGACAAAAAACTATAACTGTGTTACCACGTTTATGAAACATGTTGAAGGTACCAGTTTTATCTTAGGTTTATAATAGTTGTTCCCATTTTCGTGAAATAGGGGAAAGTTCCATGTTCGTAGAAAAATCTTTGCAGCAATCAAAGATTCTTATACCGATTTTGCAGATATATACTGAACCGGCTGAAGAGAAATAATTTTTGTTCGTTTTAATTTCCAACTTTGCTCGTTACATTCATAGGGAAGCTTTGCTTTTTGTTGTTAATTAGGTAAATCACCTATAGATAATTAATCAAACTAACAATTATACTTAAAAAAGGAGTAAAAAAGAAAAAAGAACGGAATGCGAATGAGGGCACCAGAAAAATCTTGGTGGGGCCTGAGGCCCCCCGCCCCCTCTGGATACGTCCCTGGCAAGGTCATATCTAGGGGAGAGGGCGGGGGCTTGGGAATTTGACCCTCTCCTCCTTGAAAATTTTGTCCGACTCGCAACAATGACGGTAAATCTGGTTAACCCTCTATGAAATAAAGCCCTCCCCTCACGGAATGCTCTGCCGTTGAAATTTCATCTACGTTAAGTGCGCCCCCCCACTTCAAATTCACTTCAGACCCTTCCATGTTCGCTGAGAATCCCCCTCCCTGCAAAATTGATTGTGGACGATTCACCCTGTAAAATTCTCCTTAGCATTCTTTCATTTGAATAAAAATTTAATCTTTATTCGGTTTCTCAACCACTCCAGAATTATCCCCTTCCCTGAAAACTATTTTCCAGAAAAACAAAATACGCGAAAAAAACCCTGGATGATTCCCCCAGAACATCTCCACATAAAATATTTGGCAAAGATAATGTAAGAAAGTTAAAAAGAATTTCATATAGTAATTCTGTAAAAACCCCCCAGTGTAATATTTCCCTTGGAATATTCACTCTTCAGAAATTTCCCTCTCCAAGGAATATTCTCCTCATAGAAATTCATCCCAAGCACAATCCCCCCCCCCCTCAAAAAATAGTTCTATACTTCCCAATAAAAAATACTATACATATATATATGAGCAATGGGCAAAGTTCACAACTTTCCCTGGGGACTTTGGGGGGTCATTTTACATCTAAATACATGGTTATTAGATTTTTCGAATATGTGGAACAAAAGGCTATCTCAAAATTTTGATCGGGTGACTTTGGGAAAAAAGAGCATGGGAGGAGGCCTTGTTGGCCTCAAATGTTTTTGGTGCACTATAGCTTTCAATTTCCGCTCAAATGAGCCCTCTTGCGATACTCTAGGACCACTGGGTTGAGACGATCACCCCTGGGAAGAAAAAAGTGAAACAAATAAAAACGCATCCGTGATATTTTGTCTGGCAAAGATACAAAATTCCACATTTTTGCAGATTGGATCTTGAGTAAGTAATCACTTCAGTAAGGTTCTCTGATACGATGATCTGATTCATTAAGATTCTACGACTTTTAGAAGTGTTTCCCCCTTTTTTCGAAAATAAGGTAGATATCCCTAGGCTCGTAACTTTTGACGGGTAATATTAAACTTGATGATAATTATATATTCAAGATTAGCATAAAAATTCAATTCTTTTAATGTATCTATTGGTATCAAAATTTTGTTTCTTAGAGTTTCAGTTTATATTGAGCTGGGTCGCTCCTTACTTACATTTCTTTACCACGAACTTTTTGATCATTTTATTGAACTCGTGTAAAAAAATTGATATTAATGAGATTAATAAATTTTAGAGCAAGGATCTTTCTTAACTTTTTTATTTTTTTTATTTTGGAGCCGTGATATTTTGGAATTACAGGAAAAACGAAGCAGAAATTTTTAACGATAGTGAGTTCACTCAGAAGTTAAAATCTTGAATGACGAATTTATGAATTTTAGCTGAAAATAAATTAACTCTCATTTCAAAAGACCTGCTTAATTTTCTGTTTTTTTTTTTTTTTTTTTTTTTTTTTTTTTTTTTTTTCTTTTTTTTCAGGGAAGAAGATTGAAATATAATTGACGCACATAACTATGATAACCCGCCTAGTATATACAATTAATCATAATACATAACATTACCTATTTCTAATTGCGAAATCTTTGGCACTCTGTCTCAACATTTTGCTATAAATTTTTGGAGTGATCGGAGGGAGCCTCGTGGAAAAATACTAGGGAAAAAGACTATAAAATACTTAAATTCCTATCCGTTCATTAAATATATTTTCTAGGTTTGATGGAGGTTTTATGAATTTTTGAAGGTTTAGAAGGGATTTGGGACCAGGGTAAAATATTAATTAGCGCACGTGATACCACATACTTACAACCATCTTGCAAGGGTTTAAATTACGGAGTACGTGATACCTGTGTCGTAATTGTCTGCCCTGGGCTCAAAATGACTCGAAATTTGACGCTACTGCTACTACTACCCACCACTATCAAGCAACACCAAACTATTTGAAGCCAAATCAGCTATATCATTTCAAGCTTCTTGAATCGATAAAACCATAATTTTTTCCAATTTTTTTTCAATACACATTGATTTTTTTTATGTGCATTGAAAATTCAATTTTTGAATTTTTTCTTTTCAAATAACTGTCTTCATTGGACTTACCTTGGCACAGTGTTGATGCCCTGTAAGTTTGAGCCAATCCAAGACAGAAGAATGTTTTCCATATTTGGGCATCAAGGATCAATACAAAAAAAAACTTGTGTATCTTCATTGAGCCTTTCTTAGTTCAGAGAACGTTCCATGTTAGTTTAAAGCGACGAGCAAGAAGAGTGAAATTTTAGACCCATTTTCAGGGGGATTACGAATTGATGCTACCAAAAATAGTTTTATATTTTGTTTCCAGTACATGGATCCTCTGAGCCCCAAAAGTCATTAGACAATTTTTAAGCTTATCGGAGACAAAATATTTAGGTATATTTTTGAGTCTCATAAATCCTCTGATGTATTGCTGAAGGTAAATAAAGTATACTCCAAGCTATTTTTGGCATGCGCTGATTGATAATCAGCCAGAATGGTCCGGGACAGGTTCAGGAAAATTGGAAGAACAAAGATTGGGGCCTGTTTCCGGGTCCACAGAAGGTCATCGGCCTACGCTAAATATGACAGATTAGTTAAACCGTTGAAATAAGTCAGCATTTTCGGGAAAAGTAACAAAATGAGAACAGGAGCTAAAGAGATGGAGTGACAGGACCGCTCTTTGCTTTATACCAGAAGTAATAGCAACATTCTCAATAAAGCTTGATCCTAACTTATGTCTAGTTTAAGAGCTATTACACTCAAATCGTAAAATATTAGTAACGATGAATTAAGACCAGGAGATGTGAAAAAAAGTACCATATATATCTAGGAATGCGATACAGTACTGAATAGTTGGAGAGTTTTACTGCTCGTAATTGTGATTTCAACTCCTTACTTTTGGGCACTCATAAGAAGTTTAGTCAGAATCTACTATCCTGCTTCCTACGGCTATGATAAGGGGAAACTTGAGATGGCTGGGATTCGTGCTACAGATGAAGGATGACATTGTTGCTGAAGATCGTCCGCTTAGACCAACAGTATAGGGCCTAGCAGAAATCAAATTGTCCCTGAATTGAGTGAGAGGAGGTCATAAGGAAGGCTTTAAAAGAAACGGGAACTTCTTGGGAGGCTGTAAAGAAGGAAGCTTTGAAGAGATTGGTATAAAGGAGGAGTGTATGTATGTCTGTTGGCCTCGTGTGAGTTGGTGCTGCACTGACTTTCTTGCTGCTGCATATATATATATATATATATATATATATATATATATATATATGTATATATATATATATATATATATATATATATATATATATATATATATATATATATATATATATATATATATAGATCTCAAACTTCTGACTTATCTAGATCGTTTATTTAGGTCCGAATATCCTAGTTTGCCAACTTTTCCGAAAAAGTTGTGCGCCGTTTCCGAAAGTTGCTAGGATAATGTTTGACTTAATTTTTATGTTATTAATTATTTAAGTGTTCTATTGTAGTGGTACAATCCTTAGCTCTTAAATTTCTTTTTTTATTGTTTTATTTTAGATTTGTAGCATTATGAAAGATGGAACATGGACTGTTGAGCGTGAAGATGATTTGACAGGATCTTATGCATACAGAGACGACCAATGGATTGCTTTTGATGATGACACTACTGCAAAGATTAAGGTAAATTAAGGAAAATCAGAGATAAAAATAAACAAGCATTTTTAAATGAAATTAAAGAGCCCTAAACTATTTACTATCATGGTTGCCGCGGTAACTACAACCTAGTAAAGGACGGACAGTACACCATTAGAATTACCTGGGCCGAAAACCCTTAACAGGAAAATTACAGTCCCTGTTCTTGAACAATAAGGAATCAACATTGGCTTCAAAAACAAGAGAAATCCCCAAATTTTTGCATGGGAAGCATTTTTTTTCTTTCCACTTTTCCCCCGCTGCTGGCGGGACAATGGGACATCATAGTGAGTGGCTTAAGATCTCATTTTAATTGAAATTGCTTTATCTCTCGGTGTTGTAGCACAATATCTAAATCAAAATCACATTTTTTTGCAGAAGTGTTGTTGCAAAGTGTTGTTCCAAATTACTTATTTTGGGTGACTTTAGCTTACCGTGCATAGATTGGTGTATCCATAGTAAAAGTCAGCCAAGTTTGTCTTATGAACAGCAGTTTTTAGATAGATTGGATGATCTTTACTTGTATTAAATAAAAAAAAATAAAATTTTAGCTGAAAGTAAGGAGCGACATTAAAACTTAAAACGAACAGAAATTACTCCGTATATAAAATGGGTTGTCCCCTCCGCAATCCCTCGCTCTTTACGCTAAAGCATTTAATTGTTTTAAAAAGTAGAATTGTTGCAAAGAGTCAAACTTTAACGTAAAGAGCGAGGGATTGCGGAGAGGACAACCCATTTTATATACGGAGTAATTTCTGCTCGTTTTAAGTTTTAATGTCGCTCCTTACTTTCAGCTAAAAAAAAATACTTTTTTTATTTAATTTCTGAACGTTTTTGAATTAATGCATGTTTGGTTTTGGCTCTCCGCACATAAATTATTAAAATGAAATTTGTATACTAATTCTTTTTTTGGCTAAATGGCTTGTTAATACCTTAGTTTTGATCAGACGATTTTGAGAAATAAGGGGTGGAGACGGAGGCCTAGTTGCCCTCCAATTTTTCGGTTGCTTAAAAGGCAACTAGAACTTTTAATTTTTAACGAACGTTTTTATTAGTAAAAAATATACGTAACTTATAAATTAGCAACTTATGTAACAAACTTTCATAATCTTATATTTTTATTATGTATACAAAGGGGTTTGTATCCTCGTTAATACCTCGCTCTTTACACTAAATCTTAAGTTTTGTCCCAATTCTTTAAGAATGACCCCTGAATCAGAAAGGCCGTAGAATAAATAGTTGAAATTACTAAAAATACTTTTGCATAAAGAGCGAGGTATTTATCTCCTCCTAAATACCTCGCTCTTTATGCTAAAGTATTTTGAAACCCCTTATATGCGTAATAATCTCTGTTCGTTTTAAGTTTCAATGCTACTCCTTCCTTTCATTTTAAAAAACGTTTTCTTGTTTATTTTTCATTGTTTTCTTATAGTAATGCTAGAAAATCATGCGCCCTTTTCCTTGAATTTTTCTTCCCCCATGACAGATTCCTCCAAGGAAAGATCCTCCAACATATCCCCCTCCCCTCAGCCCCACCCCCCAAACAAAATAAAATCCCCTGAAAACGTCTGTACACTTCCCAATAACCATTACTATATGTAAACACTGGTCAAAGTTTGTAAATTGTTGCCCCTCTCCCAGGGATTGTGGGGGAATAAATCATCCCCAAATACATATTTATTAAGGTCTTCGACCATGCTGAACAAAATGGCTATCTCAAAATTTTGATCCGCTGACTTTGGGAACAAAATGAGCGTGGGAGGGGGCCTAGATGCCCTCTAATTTTATTGGTCACTAAAAAGGGGCACTAGAACTTCTCATTTCCGTTAGAATGAGCTCTCTTGCGACATTCTAGGACCACTTGGTCGATACGATGACCCCTGGAAAAAAAAAAAAAAAAAAAAAAAAAAAAAAAAAAAAAAAAAAACACGCACCCGTGATTTGTCTTCTGGCAAAAAATACAAAATTCCACATTTTTGTAAATAGGAGCTTGAAACTTCTACAGTAGGGTTCTCTGATACGCTGAATCTGATGGTGTGATTTTTGTTATGATTCTATGACTTTTAGGGGGTGTTTCCCCCTATTTTCTTAAATAAGGCAAATTTTCTCAGGCTCGTAACTTTTGAAGGGTAAGACTAAACTTGATGAAACTTATATATTTAAAATCAGCATTAAAATGCGATTCTTTTGGTGTAGCTATTGATATCAATCTTTTAGAGTTTTGGTTACTATTGAGCCGGGTCGCTCCTTACTACAGTTCTTTACCACGAACTGTTTGACCAGAGTATTAATATGTCAACTCGAGCAAGAAAGGATGCTGCCCCATCTATTTTAGACCTTGTTATTACTAAATCTGCAGATAATGTTTTGAAAATATATTTTAGAGCACCTTTAGGTAAAAATGATCATTTTCTTCTTGAGATTTATATGAATACTAATGTTCAGAGAGAGGGGGGTTGACAGTTTGAGGTATGATTATTTTAATACAAATTATGAATCTATGAAAATTTATATTTCGTCTCTTAATATTATGCATGAGCTAAAAACTGGTCAGGTGTCTCCAGATTCAGCTTTTGAATTTTTGAAAGAAGTTTTAAAGAGGCGTAGGGAGAAATTCGTAGTATTGAACCGCGTCACTCCTTACTTACGCTGTTTGATTACAGCCTGGTAAAGGACACATCATTGCACGGGATTCTGATTAATGGCTGTTTCTTCCGGGTTCTATTTGTTTTGGTCGGCATTTTTTGCGGTTAATTGAACCGATTGAAGAGCTTCAGCGAATTACCTATTCTTGTATTGTATACCAGATAAATGCGTAAAAATGATCAGTGCTATGTTTGTGAAATGCATTGCTGAGGTTAGAGTAAAAAAATGAGGTTAGCAGCTGGTTTCTCAGTGAATCAGGAGTTAAGCAGAGGTGTGATCTATCTCCAGTTATATGGATAATTGTGATAGACTTAGTCCTAATAAACACAGAAAAGGCTCCGTGAGACCATAGAATCAAATTGGAAAGTAACAGTCTTCCAGACTCAGATTATGCTGATGATTTAGTGTTTTAGCTGAAAATCTGACAAAATGAATGGATTTTCGGTGGTTTTAAGAGTTCGTGGAGCAAGAGTATACTCGAAAATTAACGTTAAAAAAACTACGTTACTGAGACTGGAAATAAATTAAGGTGAAGAGGCAATGTTGGGTAACGAGAAGATTGATACAGTGGATAGTTTCACTTACCTAGGTAGCATTATTAGCAAAGATGGGGGATGCAGCGAAGATTTTAAAGTAGAGTAGCCGAGACACAGACACAGGGTGTTTTTTTTCTTACCATGGAAAACAATCTGGAAGAACAGGAAGATGAGTCTGGAAACCAAGATATAGACTAAGGTGACGACAATGGTTAGGTATGCTTCTTAGACTAAGGTGCCTTAAGAGACAGAGTATTTCTTGGAGGGTTTCCAGAGGAATTGTCTAGGAGTTCCTTGGGGTACTCGTCTGACTAACCGTATTTCAAACAGTAAGTTCTATGAAAAATATGTCTCTATCTCATTTTCTAGAGGTATAATGCGAGAAAACTCGAGATGGCTTGGACAGATTCTGTAAATGAAAATTGAAAGATTGCCAAATATCGACCTTTGGCCAAACATCTATGGACAAACAAAAAGTAGGTTGTGTCTGAATGACGTTGAAATAGGTCACAAGAAAGATTTTAAAGGAAATAGGGACTTCTTGGACAGGTGTAAAAAGGGAAAGGTTTAAATAGACTACGATGTAGGAGGAATACGCTAAGTTGTGTTCATAGTCACCCCCCTTCAGTACCAATGTTACAGAGGAGTCCAAAAGGTATATCACCTGAATTAAAACAGACTAGAGGTTACGACTCACTAAGAGGCGCGAAATTTTGGCATACAAACACACTTTATATGTTTAAAGCACACTCCCTCTTCTGCACGAAGATCCATCCATTCGGCTCCACAATGGATTACACGAATTATGCATCACTACTTTACCAAGGCTCAAATGAAATAAAACTTATTTAAAATAAACTTTATAAAACGATAGGCATATTTTAGCCATTTATTTCGAGTACGTGCTTCTTTAGGAACGAATATGCCACCGTTTGGTATTACTTTCTGCGAAATCTTAAAACTCCAAATATAGTTTCAAATCTATTTAGCTTTGTCGGGTTTATTGCCCATCCTTCGATGGGCTATGACCACCTTTGGGTCGGGTCGAAATCGTTACTTTTGGCTACAAAATAGTAGAAAACGATTGTTGTAGCGCAGTCTTTTTTAATACTTTTAATTTTATTTCTAATAAGCCTTCTCAAGGAAGTGTAGCACCGCTGGTTCAAAACATTCACCCCTGATAAAAAAAAAACAGCAAACAAACAAATTAACACTAATTCGTGACCATTTTTCTCAGAAAAAAATACATCGAAACCTCTACATTCAAGTTCATCAATATGCTGGATTTGTGGAGCATTTATCATCAGACCTCATCCTTTTGTGGTTAATTCTCCTTTTTTCGTAAAGAAATCAAACTTTCCCTAGCTCGCAATTTTCGCTGGGTAATTTTAGACTTAAATATTTGCACATATTCACAATCATCACATAAGGTCAATTCTCATAATATGTATATTGTAACCACGAATTGCCCATTACTTACTTTTTTTCTAATGCACAAAGAAAAATAATTACCTTAAACCCAGTATTTCCTTGGAAATGTCTGGAAAAAAGATACTCATAATGCTTGCCTGTCCCTACTAGTATATTCCCTGATGACAGAGATACCTCCTATCCTTTTATGCCGATAAGAAAAAGAATATAATATCTTAGGTTACAAAAAGAACATTATTTCTCAACAAGATGGGAGTTATAAGCCTTCATCTCCTAAATTTCGGCTTAAACACAATGAATGGAGATTAGAGATTAATTTATATTAATCTTTCGTGCCCTTCTCCCCAGACCCTGTTCTATATCTATCATAAGGCCTATGGAGAGTTAGTAAGGCTGGGCATAAAAATACACTTTTTGAGCCATCGTGCACCCCTAAAATCCTGTACCCAATGGTCCATCTTCATAATGCGCACTTATGCATCTGTCTATGCTACGTGATTTTATTAAATATCAAATGAATCAACTCTTTTTCAAATTATTGATGTGTTTTCGTAACGTTTTACATAATGCTTGATAGTTTTTCTATATAGTTATCATCATCATTAATGCTATATTTAGAAAAAAAGATACTGGTGAATATCTTTGGACCTCGTCATTGTCTCTTTTTGGTTTACTGCAGCCATTTTTATGGCATAATTAGCCTTGTATCATGTTGGCAGATTCACCAGTTTAATCACTTGGTAAATATTACAAACGGGAAGCTTAAGTTGGGTGTGGTTGTAGTTTTTGATCTATTACCCATTTCGTTATATCAGACCAAAACTTGTTGGTCAATTTAAATGTAATATGGGTGAGCAGATTAGTTTCGGCAAGGTCGTTGCTTTGTCTTTTCTAAAGAATATTTCTGACCCCATCCCTTCAAGCCTTGACTAAGGATTTATAATTGTTATTTTCCGCGAGATTCCAAAATAAGCCCCCTCCTGTGTAAATGAATTTAAATGCTTAATTTCTGACAATCCTATTTTTATCAGCAAGATCAGAGAGACAACGTAGAATTGCTTCCAAATTCCAATACTCTCACTCTCCTGTATTTGAATTAATTGCTTATTTAGCTTAAAAAGTTTATTTTGATAGCGAGCTGATTTTAATTACTGAAAAAACAAACCCTACCTTAGAAATACAGGATGTTTCCTAAGCATAAGAAAATTGCAGAAGTAGCCTACAGAAAAAAGGCTCATTTATAACTGTCTGAGTAGTCTTTCACCAACCCTGATATCGACAATTTTTAGCATACATTTATAGCACTAAAAAATAATTCAAGATCAGTTTTAAGGAAAGTGCTAGTTTTTTATTAACACGACTATTAGAAAATATCACGAGTCAGTGTGTTTAAGCTAGTTTTTTAGATATAACTTGCATATATTGCGATGCAATACTTTTTATTTATTTTAATTCTCAGCTCCATTCCTTACTTATAGGAAAAAGTTATTTTTTCAATGGTTTTTTGCTTGTTTTATTTTTTTCTTGAAGCCTTACAGAAAGTGCTTTTACTTAATATAGGCGATGAAACTACTGAACTCAATATAATTCATTGTTGAAATCAGGCATTAACTATAGGTTTTTTCTTCCTGCCCTTCTTAAACTTTTCCAAGAGTCCGAGGGGTATGTTGTCACCGGTGTCTTTGAGAATTTTCATACGAAAAACTCATGAAATTAAGATGAATAAATTATATTTTTCTTCATTAGGCATTTTTTCCAAACCCTTAATGGAGTTTTTGCTTATTAAGGGGTGTTAAGGCCGTGATTAAGTGAACTTGAAAACATCGAGCATAAAATTGAAGTTAGGTTAGTCTTCTGTCTTTTAATTCTCTAGAGACCGTCGAATGTCAAAACTTCAAATAGTACCAATTATCAAGTCTTGTGAAAGGTTTTGATAGACAGCTTCCTTTGGTGAGATGCTTCAGCCGAGGAATAGTAATATATTTGGCTGCGTCTTGCAAAGCTTGGTTACCAACCAAGGAAGAAGAGAAAATGAGCAAAAGAGCACTATCATTCTCAAATACAAAATGTCCATGTATATTAAACTGGGACGGCATGCACAGAGTGCATTTGAAAATTTATTGTTTTATCCACTTTTTTTCCTAGGAATAGGCTAATTAAAATACCTCAGTTGATTAATTCGAAACTAAACACCAAACTTAGTTGAAAGCTTTCTTCGAGGATTCTCAGAAAACCAAATTTTTCTTACGAATTAAATTGAAAAAAATTAAATGAAAGTAAGGAGTGACATTAAAACTTAAAACGAACAGAAATTACTTCGTATATGAAAGGGACTGCTTCCTCGTGAATGCCCCGCTCTTTACGCTAAAGTTTTTTACTGTTTTAAAAATAGAGTTAAGAGAAAGAGTCGGACTTTAGCGTGAAGAGCGGGGCGTTGATGAGGAAGCAGCCCCTTTCATTTTTGAAGTAATTTCTGTTCGTTTTATGTTTTAATGTCACTCCTTACTTTAAGTTAAAAAACACTTGTTTTTATTTAATTTAATTCCTGAACGTTTTTGAATCAATGCATGTTTTGATTTATGCCAAAAAAAACAACAAAAAAACGAGTTTTTTTTAAATGAAAGTAAGGAGCGACATTAAAACTTAAAACGAACAGAAATTACTCCGTATATAAAAGGGGCTTCTCCTCCTCAACGCCCCGCTCTTTACGCTAAAGTTTGACTCTTTCTCTTAACTCTACATTTTAAAACAGTAAAAAACCTTAGTGTAAAGAGCAGGGCGTTGAGGAGAAAAAGCCCCTTTCATATACGGAGTAATTTCTGATCGTTTTAAGTTTTAATGTCGCTCCTTACTTTCACTTAACAAAAACTTTTTTTGTTTAATTGTAGATAGGAGCTTGAAACTACTCTAGGATTCTCTGATACGCTGAATCTGGTGGTGTAGATTTCGTTAAGGTTCTATGATTTTTACGGGTTGTTTCCTCCTCACCTGTGCTTCCAAAGTTAAGTCTCTAGCCGGCAATCCTTCAATTCGTCGCAATCCAAGTTTCTACCACCAGTCACGACCCGGTAGGGCAACGGGGAGGAAGCTGCGGGGTTCTGCTCCGCCTCAAGCTTTGTCACTTGACCTTAATCTCTTGACTTGTCTAGTTCTTCACCGTACCGCATTATTAGGTATTTTGGATATTTACATCTAACAAGCTCCAAATACTTTTTACATATGCGCTGTCTATGTGTGGTAACACTTTTAAAATGTATACCTCGCTTTGATATAATTTTCCCCATGATTTCGGCTTTGTGTGCACAACTTTACTGAAGGCTCCTGACTATTTCTTATTTCTAGGTTTCTTTATTGCATTGAAATAATTTATGAAAATTTCACACTCTATTAACAAGCAGCTGATTATACCAGCTTGTCATTTTGGTCTCTGGGGGGTATTATCGCTGATCTGAAAAGATTCTTTCTGGCAACCGACTTGTAAAAATTTCAGGTAGCTGAAAATATTTTAGGGGACTGTTAGAAAACAGGAAAATAAATCGAAAAATGGTTCCAATCATCTTACAGGTTATTGTTTTCTGCTCATGATAGTACCAATTTTGTTCTAAAAGCGATATCCTTTATCGAGTACACTTGTGAAAAAGACCTAGACATTTTCTAAGATTTCTAAGCAATTAGAGGAAATAGAGCAAAATCCTTTCAAACATTTTGTAGCATCTTCAAGAAGCTATTGCCTGATATTAAAAGCGGCATCTTCCGCCAATGAATACTTGAGTACTTTTTAAATATAAATTTTCAATTTAACATAGGATTTTCGAGTTCCATCAGTTCACTTAATCACGGCCTTAAGGGGGAGTAAGCAAGAGGGGTGGGGGATTTTAATTCTTTTATTAAGGACTTTTGACAAAAGAATTATCAAGGTAGGCCTACTCTGACTTCTTCCGAACCATACCAGCCAGGAAAATACCTTCTGACATTTTGGAATGGAGCTACTCAAACGAACTTAGCAAAGGCATGTAGAGAGTGTCCATAGCTTTAAGCAAAAAACCTTAAATTAGCCATTAAACATCCCAGATTTCGAATTATCTATGAATAAACATGGAAGTCACATTTGCGTTCAAGTCTTACCTAATGGCTGTTCTAAAGATGGATAGGGGGTAGTGTGGGCTGAGTACCTCCTGTTTTTGCCTAAGAACACGACAAACAGGCTGGCTACCTTAAAATTTGCATTTCACGACAGATGGCCGTCATTTGGTGGAAATTCGTGGTCTATGGCAAAACATAACAGAAAGCACCAATTGCCATCTCTTGTTGACGATTTTATATTTTATATCACAAATTAGTAAAAAATGCCACTTATTCAAGGCAAGATCTCTTTTTATGGCACTTGGTATTTATCAAGTGACATATAACGATCGCAATATCTGTCCGTCTTTCGTTCTGTCGGTGTTAGGACACTTCCAGATAAGCTAGAGCGATGAAAGCTCACAGGTGTATCAGGGATCAGACCAGATTAAATTAAAATTGGTCACTTCCGCAATTGAACGATCTTGGGGGGGGGGGGGAGAGTAGAGGGACGGTTAATTTGGAATAATTAAACAAATGAGGTATTTTAACTTACGAAAGCGTGATCGGGTCTTAATTAAATTTCATAAATAGAAGAAACTCGTGTCTCAGAACCCTAATTTTAAATCCCGACCAGATCTGATGACATCGGGGGGAGTTGGGGAGGAGGGTGACTGAAAATCTTGGAAAACATTTAGAGTGGAGAGATTGGGATGAAACTTAGTGGGAAATATAAGCACAAGTCCAAGATACGTGATTGAAATAACTGCATTGCTTCCACTGTCTTTGGGGGAGTTGGGGGGTGGGGGGGAGATATCCAGTGCTTTGGCGAGTTCGATGCTTCTGGACGTACTAGGACGATGCAAATAGGTAGGCGTGTTAGGGACCTGCACAAATTGCCCTGATAAAAGTGTTTCCCCAATTCAAACATCTGGGGGGGGGGGGACTGGAGGGATGGAAAATCATGAAAATTAAGGTATGTTAACTTACGAAATGGCTATCGTATTTTAATGAACCTTGATTTATAGAAAGATCTTATGTCTCAGATGCTCCATTTTCAATTCGAATCGGATCCGTGGACATACGGGGCTGGAGGGGGGAAACAGAAATCTTGGAAACCGGAAATCTCAGAAAACGCTTACAGTGGAGAGATCGGGATGAAACTTGATGGGAAGAATAAGCGAAATTCTAGATACGTGATTGACATAATTCGAACGGATCTGCTCTCTTTGGGGGAGTTGGAGGGGGGGGTCTAGTGCTTTGGCGAGTTCGGTGCTTCTCGACGTCCTAGGACGATGAAATCAATAACTCTAGTACCGAGTCTAATTTTAGGTTCTGACCTCGTCACAAGCGCCATATGAGCTCTTGTTTTAGTTACAAAGGTCATCACCTGCTGAAGTTTTTACTCAATTTTCAAAACGATGGCAATGAATTCATCTTTCATGTCATTTTTAGCTAATGATTTTCAGACATAACTCACTGTGGCATTCACATCATGCTTTAGGGCCGTTATGAAAGATTGGGAATTCCAAACTCTCCTTCGTTTTGAAGTTTTAGGCCACACAAAATTGATTAACTACCTTAGGGTCTGCATTTTCCGGTTTTTTAGCCCTTCATGGCCAAAAATTTATGTCTTATGGCACAAAGTGGCTAAAAACAATCCTTTAAGGTGGAATGATCTTTTTTGTTACTTAAACCATGTTACTGGAGTATTTTTAACATAACAAGATATTATGCTCAAAGCTTCCTGTTTTGAGTTTTCAGCCTTGACACTTTTAATCTCTCTGGGCCGAAGTTTTGTTGTGCCAAATGACAGAAAACTTCACTTTGGTGCAGTTTGACAGGAGAGTATGCTCAAAACGTTCTGTCTAGGATTTTAGTTCATGAGAATAGTATTGGCTATCGTGGAGTTTCCATTTCCTGGCATTATGACTCTTTTTGGTCCGTAATTGATGTTCTATAACCCGCAGAATTCCTCCGTGGAAAATAACCCCCCCCCCCTGGAAAATAGCCCCTCACAAAATCCCACCAGTGAAAAATCCCCCCGGGGAATTTTTGCACCGCAGAAAATACTCCCCCTGGTCAATTCTCCCCAGGTAAAATTTTCCCCAGATGATTTCCCCCCTCCCAGGCTCCTTTTGGTTATTTTGGATGCTCATTAGAAGGGATATTAAAAGTTCTACTCGTCTGCTTAAGTCAGAAGCAATGCTTTAGTGTTACTTACAGCCAAGGCCTGTCCGGAGGTGGGATAAGGGGTTTAAACCGCCCCCCCCCACCCCAAATGTTCGTCTGACTTGTAAAAACAAAACAAAAATGAGTATAATTTTCTTACGTTTTGAGTTTTTTGTGTAGCCCCCCCCCCACCTAACAAACTCTTTTTAAACCCCACCCCCTCCGAGAAAAAAATCCTGGATAAGACCCTGCCTCTGATGAAGAGCCATAAGGGTTCAATGTATTAATATTTATTTATTTTGTCCCAGAGGAGCTTCATGTGAAAGGGTTGGTCGTATAAACTTCAAAGGGGGATCGTTCAGTTGCAAACTGAAAGTTCTACTGTCCTTTTTCAGGGTCAAAATCAATCGATGGTTATACATAGCATAACTGTAAATAAGTAATGCTATATATATATATAAGAAAGTAATATCAGAACGGCCGCATTACTATCAACTCAATAAACAAGAAGGACTACTGAATTTATATTAAACTTTTTACGAATTAGTGGAAAGTTGTTGCTGCGCTTCTAGAGCTCGGAGTCGAGCTTTACAAACATTGTTGCTTTTTTCAATTTACAACTATGACTCATAGTACCATACATGCTGTGACTCTGGAGTGCCTCAGGTTAAGAGTTCGATTATGTCTGTATGTCAGCTGCATTGGGTAGCTCTCGGCCGTTCTAGAAATCTAAAACTACCGCTGGAATTATAAATTGAAATTCCGGAAACGATGAAAGCTTTGCGTTAGAGCTAATGACACTAAATCATCAGAATCTTTTATTTCAAATCGTATATCAGTTTTTTTCTATTAAAAAACGAATATATGTATCTTGATCCTTGTATTTAATCTTTGTCCATATTTCACGTAAAATTGTATTTTATCTATCGTTATTTGTCTGCCAGACGAAGCAGATCAGCTTGTTAGAAATAAAAAACTGACAAAACAAGCAATACTTACTTAAGTAGCTTGTTGAAGCAACTGACAAAGCAAGTGCATATAGATAATTTTTATTTATTTTTTTTTCTTAGTATCATTATTCTTGATTCTAATTTCTTGAAGAACTAATCATGCTTCAGTTGCTGGCATTTTGATTCGTCAGAACATATATAGCAAAATATTCCTAGTTCGTTTTCTGGGAGGGGGATGTAGCAGATAATTAAGCATGGTATGTAGCTTAGCCATTAAAGATCATAGCAGAGATGATGCATTTTTAATTATTCATACGTAAAAACAGAATTTTGACCTATAGACTTTTTTTCTATTTGTTCTAATTGTAAGACTCAACATCTGCCCTACATTTTAGGTAATCTAGTCCTTTAGGGCTGTGACTATCCAAATTTGTTTGAATAAGGATGTTTTTTCCTTTTTTGCTCTTGGGCAGTCGCTGTGTTTGGGACTGCTACTTGTTGAACTCAAAATCATATTTTTTTTTTCAGGGAAAATATTTCTTGCTTCAGGAACTGGCTGGAGCTGCAGTATTTTATATTGATGCAGATGACACGCAAGCAGATTGTGGAAAAGAAAAATATCCTATTACTAAAGCTTTACAAGAGACTTTATCCTCGTTCACACGTTCTCGTCGCAGTGCAGTGCTTGAAAGTTTGGAAGAAGACCTATTAACTTTATCAACAGATGCTCGACCTGTTTATTATAATAATGTGAAACTGTCAGAGTATCGCATTACTCGTATTGTTGATAATGATGGGTACAATAAGGCTTACCGTGAAACAAGTGAAATAGCTCTAACTTGTTCTCGTCAAGGGTATTTTCGGAATCCTGAGAACTGCAATTATTTCTACAGGTGTGTGAAGTTTAACCAGTATACTGATGATTTTACAGTGTTTGAATACCTGTGTCCAGAGGGTTTAGTATTTGATGAAAATTGGGAAGTATGCACATGGCCGTCACAAACTTCACCTTGTGATGGATCTAGTGAGATACGATCTGTTCCAAAGAATAAGTTCATTTGTCCAGGTGAAGGATATTACACAGACCCCGAAAATTGTCGATGGTTCTTTGCATGCAAAGATTACTCAGGCTACGGAGAATTAACCCAGTATGAATTTAGATGTCCATTCGGTCTTGTATTTGACGCAAGTAATTTAATATGTAATTGGCCCTGGCTCGTTGATTCTTGCAGTAAAGGAGCCTATCAGCCAAGCTATTCTTCTAACTATCTAAAGGCAGAATTTGCCTCAGGTGTTGTAAACACAAATAGCAAGATAACATCACCGAAACATCAAATGGATGGTAACATATTTAGAAAACAGCCAGGTACACCAGGCTATCTTCTTGGAAAAGTTGTTAACAATATTGAAGAGATTGCCAAGGATTGCATTAGTTGTGTTAGCAATCCAATAAATTTCGACAGGAATAGAGACAAGTCCCTTACATTCCCCAATAAAGGTAATATTTATCCTTCAGTAACGATAAGCAACAGCCCAGGAGTTAAACTCGATTCTCTATATAACATGCCGTTCTACTCTAACAAACACTTGCAGCAGAACCAACAATCAATTCCTCCTAAGATCAGTAATTCGTACACAGCCCCCTCTGTCTCGAATAAAGAATCAATTAGTAGCTATAGTGACACTCTTGGTTATGATCATGATTTTAGACATCAAGACGGAGGACCAGTGGTGAGGCCTTATCAGCAACCTTACCAATCGGATCCTTCACAATTCGGACTTCGCCGTTCAGAATTCCACAGAGACAGTCACTCGAAAGATAATTATCGTAGGCCCCATATAAAGTCTAAGGATTATCAGTTCGACGTAGACTCTGGAAAACTTTATAGTTATTCCGATTTCACTATTCCAAATCACAGTAGCTTAGCTCATAGTCAACAAGCTTCCTTCGGAAATAATATGGGGAACAGAGCCAATTTAGATTTTCAAGTCTCCTCATACCAACAAAACAGTCCTTCGCCTGGAAGTCCAAGTCATCACACACCTTTTGCAAAAGAAAATTATTATCAATCTAGACCAATTGAGAGTTCTAGTTACATAAGTAAAGAATATTCAATTAGTAAGGAAAAGACAGTGGTTAATAATGGAAATGGGTACCAGTCAACTAAAACAGGCAACAATTATGAGTATAATACCCATTATTCTCCTACACCTCAGTACCCTCAAAGACAAGATGGTGAAAGATTAGTTCACAGTGGAGCTCTTAGCTCTTCTGATATCACTACATCAAATCACGGTAGTTTTGCTCATAGTCAACAAACTTCCTCTGAAAATAAGGGGGAGAACGGAGCCAATTTGGATTATGAAGTCCCGTTATACCAACAAAATAAGTTTCCAAGCTATGGGAGTTATGTTCGTCCTGTTCCTGGAAGTTCAAGTCAGCCTACTTTTTTTCCAAAAGAAAAGAATTATAAATCTAAGCCAACCGGGAGTTCTAGTTACATAAGGAAGGAATATTCAGTAATTAAAGAAAATACAGCAGCTAAGAACGAAAATGGGTACCAGTCAGTAAAAACAAGTAATAATTATGAGGATAATGCACAGTATTCTGCTACCCCTCAATACCCTCAGGTGCAAGATGGTGAAAGGTTCATTCACAGTGGAGTTCATGCCTTTTCTGATATCACTATTCCAAATCATAGTAGTATGGCTCATAGTCAACAAGCGTCCTTCGAAAATAAGGAGGGGATTCGGGCAAATTTGGATTCTGGAATTCCATTGTACCAACAAAACAAGTTTCCAAGCTATAGGACCCTTGTTCGTCCTGTTCCTGGAAGTTCAAGTCATCGTACTCCTGTTTCAAAAGAAAAGAATTATCAATCTAGACCGACAGAGAGCTCTAGTTATATAAGGAAAGAATATTCAGTTAGCAAAGAAAAAGCAGCGACTAATAATGGAAATGGGTACCAGTCAGCCAAAATAGGCAATGCTTATGAGCATAATACACAATATTCTCCTACACCACAGTACCCTCAAAGACAAGATGGTGAAAGATTCATTCACAGTGGAATAGGTCTTTCTCGAGAGGGAGAAAAATTTGACGGATATCCATTTGCTAGCTTTAGCAGAGCACCTTCTTACACCCCAACAGAATATACAGCTGCTTACGATATACCCACTGGGCTTCAAACATACCAAAAAGATAAAAATACACTTAGTAAATCTTCAAATCCTGGAACTCATTTTCAGGCTAATGGTTATCATGGAGCAAAGGGATTTGCTAGACCGATCGCCACACACTCTGTATTTGGAGATAAATCTAGAATAAATAGTGGAAGACCTAAATCTATTAAAATAAAAAAGCCTAAGCAACCTGCAGTGCTAAAAAAATTTAATAAAAACAATCTAGCAAAACTTAATATAGATAATTTCTCTTCGAGCTATAAACCCTTTAAAAGCTCTGATGTTGGTGAAAGAGACGTGATATTCCGCAAGGGTACAGGCATCAGCAAGCCTGCACTTCTAGATCCTAATGTCAACATCCACATAAAATCAGAGGAAGCATTGACCTCGGTGTCTAGAAAAGGGTCAAAGAAGCCAAAAATTATCAAAAAGGTTGTTATTAGACCACATAAGTCAGACGGTGAGAAAAAAGCGGCAGTGACTTTCACTGAAAAGGTTGCACCGTTACAAAATTTGGCTTTTCCGCAAAAAAAAGAATCTGATACATCCTATTTAAGTGAAGACAAAGGGAGTGTCTATAGAAGACCTGTAGTGGGTGGTGCTTTCGGATTTAAGCCATTAAATGAAACGCTTCCATCTGAATCGTGCTCCCGACCTGGTCTTTTCAGACACCCAGAGGACTGCCGAAAGTTTTACGAATGTTATTACGACCGTTGGATACAAAAATATACTCTACATATATTTAGTTGCCCAATTAAGCTGGTTTACGATGAAGAAATATATGCGTGTAACTGGCCATTCCAAGGACCACAGTGTATTCCTAATCAACCCTTAGAAGAATATGATGATAATAAGCCGTTTGTTGCTGTTGTTGAGGCTTAAGCCTGTTTAAATCACATATGTTGCCATCCACAGCTTTTATATTGCATATACGTTTACGACAGTTTTATTTTTACTTGGTTTTGGCAGTCTGATTTGATTATGCACGCTTCAGTATAAAAATATTCGAATAGTGATATATTCGTAAACATGTTTGTGACGTTCTATTTGTATAAGGTTTATTTTTTTAAAGAAATGTAAGCGTATCAAAATATATTTTTTATAGATATCTTACAAAATTTAACTTACTGTAAAAGGACATTAGTATAACTAGAATAAATTTTCACAGGCTCATTCGTCCTATTGCTTCGGTGCCTAATGTTGCTCAGTAACACTGGTATTTTATTGTCTTTAAACAAACTTTTTGCTGTCGAAGTTGCATAAAAAGAAACAGCATCATTTGGTGGAAATTTATACTTTGGGATTACCTTGTCCTGGCCTTCCTTCTTTATTTTATCTGGCTTCCTCTGTAATTTCTCATTATCTTTCATTTCCACAATCTGTATTACTAACTCTGAGTTTGCCATCATCGGATCTGTTTCATCATTTCCATGAGTGTTCATATTTAGATTTTTGGAGTCCAAACTACTTAAATTCGGCGGGTCACTAAAAACTTGTGATTTTTTCAAATATTGGACAAAGTCGCCTTGGTTGTGTCTAGAAGTAACCGTGGATATAGCATTTGGACTTCTGTTATTTTCTGTTTGAATAGTCGATTTTGGGCTTGTTGATGACGAGACTCTATGTATAATGGAATTATTCAGTTTTGTGGGGGTTCTGTCGCTATCGTAGCTGAAAGTAGAATTTAACAGTATCTCTGAATTTTTTGATGAGTTTTCTGCTGGAGCTGCTATTGATTTGCCCTTTGGCTTAGAAGGAAGGGTTCGGTTTTGTTTGATGAGGGATATAAAATTTTTTTCAGCTTCCAAAAGTTGCCTTCTATTGAAAAAAACTTTTCTTTCTGATTTGCTTGTGACAATAGACGTCACAACCTTTATTGGAGTAGGAGGTGTAATGGAAGTAGTAGTGGATGTGGGAAAATCATGAACACTTGAGGTCAGTATTACACTATTAGAATCAACATTTTGCGGAGTTTTTGAATCTACTTCATCATATGATGTTCGTGTATTAAGCGGTAAATTAAGATCTTCTAATAGCACTTTTGCAATTTCTGTCATTTTCGGCTCAGTGAATGACTCTGAAATTATGGCTGGCTCGGTTTTAACATCGCTTTTATCTGTCTCTAAAAACTGGTTCATGTCAATCATTGGTGTTACTTCATCATTTGGTTTGACAGTTGATGTTGTGTTAGTCCTTTCTCTTATCTGCTGGACATCAACAGGCTTGTCCAAAGTTTGGTCCAAGTCCATATTTGTAAGAATTGATTGAGTGATTTTGTCAAACGGTGGAATCAAAGTAGTTTCTCTAATCGTAGCATTATCTTCTGATTGAGCCATTTCTGCTTCTAGAGGCAGTAATTCAACTGTCTCTGCCACTCTACTTAAACTAATTTCTTCCGTAAACAATTCAGTGCTAGCTAGTTGTGTCGTTAAAGATTCTTGACTTTCTTCGTCACCAAAAAAAATTGGCTCAGATCTATTTTCACTAGTTTCATTAGGTTCAATAGAGTTTATAGTAGTAAATAACGGATCCTCTGAAGTGGTATGAGCCTGTGTTGTTGCTATTGGTGATCGCAACCTTGATAATGAATTTAGTCTGTCAGATTTAACTTTAAAAATATTACGAATAGTTGAAAATTGAGGTCTTACTGTTGACTGATAGGATGTACGGCCTTCTGGCATTCGCGTGGAATCGAAAAATGACTTTGGAAAATGCTTTGGTACAAATTTTTTGCGAGATGTTGTGGGTTCAGTTGAAAATAGTGATTTTGTTGTTTTAAAAAATCTTGGTACATAGGTAGACCTTTCTATGTTACGGGAAGTCGGAATCTGTTCAGTGGTGCTAGGAATTGTGTGTTTTTCTCCTTCTGTTGGTATGGTAAACTGTGTCGATTCTTCATTTGGAGCAAGAGACTCTTCTATCGTCTCTTGAAAATTTTCTACTTCAATTGGTTTTTGAGTTAATATTGTGGGTTTTAACTCAGAAGCAGAAGCTAAATACTGTTCTAGAGGGATTAGTGATGAGGCTCTTTTTGGCATTCCTGTTAGTTTCATCCTGCTTTCTTGGGATTTCAATGGTACTTTTCTTAAATTGATGTTACTTGTAGATGTGGCTTCTTTGAGAGGGACCGAGTACCTATTTCTAGGAGATGTCCTTGTTCGATTTGATAACTTGTTTGCAAAAGGTACCCGTGTTTTTATTTGGAATGTAGCGGCAGAAGATATATCTTGTGATTTCATCTTTGGTTTTACCCTCTCTGCTACTTTTTGTTGCAAAATCTTAAGAGGTGGAATTACGGTAGTGTCAGAAGGTGGAGTAATAGTAGTTAATATATTCACTGGCTTTCTCCTAGAGAATAAATTTTGCCTCCTCTCCTTCATTTCTTTTCTTATGGTTTCTTTCATAGATAGGGCTCTAAGAGTTGCATGTTCTGTACTATCAGGAATGAAACCAATTGTAGTAGTATCCAGTAAGTCATCAACGGTTGCTAGCTCACTTTGAACTTTTGCAGTTTTATTTTCATCGTCACTAAAAATATGTGTTTCAGTCTCACTTTCAAAATTTTCATCTGGAAATATGCCACTAACGTCAAGTAAAGTGGGACGGGGAACATCAGGTGTTGAAAAATGTTCTTCTTCGTCTTCTTCTACTTCTTCATACTCATAAATATATTCTGGGCTAGGTACTTCTGTGGTTGTAGTTGTTGTTGTTCTTATAAATGGTGTCATTTTTCGTCTATTTCCAGGATTATTTTTTATCAAATGCATGTTCTTCATTACGTTATGGCTTGAATTGCTCTTAAGTACAGTTTTAGGTGCTACACTTGTCTTGTAATCTTCTTCTTGCTGCTTGGTCGTGACAGGAACAGTGGTAAATTCAATTTCAGGAGTTGTCACTTGCTGCTTCCACCTCAAGAAGTTTGAGTGGAGAGACTTTTTAAAGCTGGGCTCGGTAGGAGTCTGTAGAGTAGGGTGGTTTATGACTACAGTAGTACTGGGTCTTTTTAGAAGTACGGACTCTTCTCTTAAACGATCGATTTGTAAAGGTTCTTTAACAATTTTGCTCCCAAATGTCATTAAATTTGCTGCAAGTGGTGTAGTTGTTTCAAAATCTCCTGTAACTAATTTACTCTCAGTTTCATGGTTCACTTGTTTATCATAACTGTCAAGAAGGCTTAACTGTATATCTGAAGCTGATAGCTCTAATAAACTGGGCAAGCCTCCTGGTCTTTTTTGGCATCCCACTGGATGTCTACATACTTTTTTCAATCGTAGCGGTTGGCCGTCTTCAATAAGTCGTCTTACACTTTTAGCCTGCATCTGGGAAACATGGGGACTGTTCTCTCTTTCACTATTTAGTACTAATTCTGGACTAGTGTTAGAGTATGTATAAAAAAGACTGTCTCTTTTTGGTATCTGGCTCGTTTTAATCCCATACGGATGATTAAGATCTGGAACCGACCAGCTGTAGTCTTCTGCTAAAACATCAACTGCTAAGTAAGCCACTCTGAGCATGTAGACTGCTAAATACAGCATGCTGACAGTCCTTAAAAAGAATTAAAAAGTTACTACTTATTGGAGGTACAAACGGTGCTTTTGTAATTTAAAAAAGTTCTGACCTAGATTATTTATTTTGGACCTGGAGTCTCTCCTCCCCCCTTCCTTCCTTCCTTCTCTCTCTCTCGCTCTCTCTCTCTCTCTCTTTCTCTCTCCATCTCTCTCTATCTCTATCTATCACTCCCTTCCCCCTCTCTCTCTGTATGTTTCTCTTACTATCATTTTTGACTTCTTTCTTTATTTATCTCAATCTCTTACCCCCCCCCCCCCCCATATCTCTAAATCTTCATTTGAAAAAACCAACTTTTTAGGGGTGAAGATGTTATTAAATATGAAGAGTGAGCAATGTACTAAATTCTATTCACACCTTAATCTATTTATATTTCGTAGCTAACAAATTTTCCCGTTAGAGCACCACTAAAACACCGCATGCTTTTTCACTTTCCAACATAGTTTTCAGTTTTTTAGGTTTTTTTTTTTTTTTTTTAAATAGAAAACAATTTTAATCATCAACTTTGGCGCTTCTCAGAGAAATTCTTCAATTGCTCGAAGCTGCAATTTAAGGTAAATGTATAAAACACCCCACATGACACAATCTAAACCATATTAAACTATCACTCCCTTGTCTAAAGCTTACTTCAGCACGTAGAACTAAATTGACTAAAATAAACATTCTGCAATAAAATTGTTTATGGAAACGAATTGTAAGTAAGTTAGGATTTGGACTATACTAACCAGAACATAACAAAAACTAGTTCCCAACGGTGATAACAAACATATGAAATTAATCAAGTTCAGGTTACACATAACAAGCTAAGATGTAAATACGTTCTTAGACCTTACTGGCTATGCATGACGTATGAAAACAAAGAAAGGGAATAAAAAATGAAAAGAAAAAAAACAAATAGGTGAAAAAACGAGGATTTTATCAGCCAGTAGCTAAATATGAAAAAACAAGCAAATATTTCGACAAGGACCTCCACCAAGTCGTCCTCAGTTAAAAAAAAACAAAGAAAAAAAACAACAGCAAAATCTAACCTTTATAAGTGAACTACACGAGAGGAAGACAGATACTGACTCAACAAACAAAAAACCAAGTTTAAATCAATGAAAGAAAAGCTACCAATTAGATTGAATAAGTATCCTTTGCCTTGCAACAGATTTTGCCTGTCTACAATTTCGGTTTTCATCGGATTTTTCTAAAGGGGGTGTTTTTATAAGGGGGATTCAATGCAGGGGATTTTCTGTGGGAGGGTGTTTTCTGTGGGAGGTATTTTTGGGGTACCTTCCCTGGGACAATTTTCAGGGGGAAAATGTATTTAGTCCAGGAACTGTTTTCCGCGAAGGGTGTATTGTCCGAGGGTATTTTTCAGGGGTTATTTTCCAGGGGAGGGGGTAAAACCTGGGCAACGATGGTAAAGAGTCCTTTCTCATTAGAAGATCAAAACTATCCGCAACTGTACTGTAATTTTTGTCGCATTTTCTACAATATTTAGCTATCCGTCTGTCTAAATTTTACCATGTGGTTTGTGAACCTCTTAAGGGTGGTATGAGGCTTTTGTAAGGGGGCAGAAAGAGTCCTTTTTTGTAATCTAATTCACTTAAAGTTTATTGGAGCTTCATCATGACAGTAAATATAAGTTGATCTTACAAAGATTATAGTTTTTTGAGGGGCAAGGAATTTTACTTCTTTGTTGTAATATTAATACACACTTTGCCTAAAAAAAAACCAATCACAAGGAGTGTGAGCAGAAAATGTAGTAAAGATTTATAAAATGTAAGGAATATTCATAAGAAAATGCATAAAAACTACCACTTAAATATTGACATACAAAAGAAAGCTATCTTGCACTAAGTTTGGGGCTAGAGCCTCAAAGCCACTATAGCTTCCCCATTGTGCTCTAGTTGGATCTCTTCTTCTCAGTAAAAATCTGTTTTGCCCCAAAATAGCTCCTTTTCTTTATATCTTTCCACCTTCACGTCTTTAAACTAATCATAATTTTGACAAGATAATACAAGAAATGTATGTTTTGAACATATGCATCTGTGGGGTAGTATGTTATTTTTAAAGGACTCCATTACAGGAATCCATTTGATTTGTTCTTTACGTGGTTCTAGCTAAAACAAACAGTCTTTTTCTTTTCCCAATTTTAATCTTTTACCAAAAGATCCGTAAAATACATCATTGTCCATGAATATGCAGTTTTTGTCAGAAATTACTTTTTATTAAAATTAATATATTTGTTACTTTAAAAAGCATTTAAATATTTTAATTTTCTTTCAAACAAGTCTTTAAGGCAGGACGGACTCGCAAAGAATCTTCCTATACCTCCCATGTTAAACATTTGGAGTTTGCCTGACGTTCCTGAATTAGTGATTTTGGTGGTTTTTATGTAAATAGAAGTAAAAAATGTGGTGAATATTTTGACCTAATCAAATCTTAAAGCCGACAATTATTTTTTTTATAATTCCAAAATAATTATAAAACCTGTTTCGGGTTTGCATTCTAGATTGCTGTGCTTGACATTGTTGTTGTGGGGTATCCAAAAATAGAGCAAAAAATATTCTATTCATCAATCAGAAACTTATTTCTATAATATATACCTCCTGGCTGCAGTCCCTTCAAAAACTTTACATATTTGTGTTTCGAAATCAAAATTTCCCCTCAAAAGGTTAGATTGAGCTGTAATCGGAGCATCTAGGAATGCAAAAGTTACACCAAGGGGCTAACCACTCGGATTATTCAGGAGCAATTCAGTCAAGCATTATTTAGTTGTAACCTGTTTAAACAGAGTCTAGAAAAGAAGTAAGGTGCATACACCAAACTGCCGGTTAATGAATTTATGAGAAAATTGTATTGTATAAATAATTAAGGATAAGCTGCGTCTAATCCTAGAGATAAATTGAAGACAGTACAAGGGCCGAATAAGAAGCAAAGATTTTATTTTAAAAAGAATGATCTATCGTTTTGGTTATTATTTTACCATTAAAATAAATTCAGGACAAATTTATGTATTGTAGCATAAGTACAATTTTGCATAATTTTCGTACTGAAAAAAGAATTAAAGATATATAAAACAAGCTAATTATTAACTAATATGAACGAAACAAAATGTCACCAGAATATTTAAATTTGTTATAGCAAAACCCAAGTGTTGCTGTAGAACTACCAAAGCAAACTACAAAAGCAGTCAATGACCAGTCTCAAGTCCAAGGCCTTTCCAAGAAACAATTCAACCCCTTAGTAAGTAAACCCCGATAAAAATGGTCACAACCCTAAATAAAATTGTTATATAGTTCTTGTTATTGACCACAGTAACATGGGGAAAAAAAAGAAATATGCGAGGGCTCAATTTGCCAAATGTGCAGGCCCATCGTGAAAAGTTGAAATTAAATTATCGGGCTAGAGGCAGACCGCGTTTACCAAAATATTTGTTTGAAGGCTTAACGGATGCTTCGGTTCACGACGAATCAAGTTCCGAAAAAATTGAAACAAATTCCCCTTTTGCGTTGAAAGATATCATTTCTGGAAGAAATTTGGGGTCAGACCTTCTAAAAGGCTCACGCTGGATTGTGGATCTACCTTAACTTTTTGAGAATTATGAAAAGGAGGTGATTCGCCACATGTAAGTTCTTTCTTTGTCTTTCATTTTACGTCATTGATTTACTGCTATCAAAATTATTAGGATGGGGAATTATTCTGGGTTGCAATTAATACAACTTGTACCTTAGTAATTCTTGATAATTGTCTTTTCTGCTATAGAGAAAGAATGTTCGATAACTTTTAAAGATATTTTCATCCCAAAACAACAGAACGCTCCGACGGTATCTGCTTAGGTTGGTTTAATTTAACTATAATTGGTTTTACCAACAATTTAAAGCTTATATAGAATAATCGGCAGTTGTTTCGCTATTTCTTTAGCAATCTCATCTTTATACTCAAGTTCTGGCTCTTCTCTTGTCATATTTCATGGGTTATCTATCACATTATTTTCAAACTACGGTTTAGACAAGACAAGATTTATTTCTACAAAACGGCTATCACAAACCCAAAAGGGCCAAATTCACACTTTAATGTCAATAAAAAAAATTTAAAAAATGGTGAATGCCAATCAGTAACAAATATCAAACCAGTTTAAACTCATAAAATGGCAATCAGTAAAAAAGTCAAACCATAAAAAGTCGTAAATTAAAACCGGGAAAACAAATTTAAACAAAATGACAATTTAGTTTGCCTTGCAAGTATTGTAAAGTTTGCAGTTGCAAAATAAGCATTAAAACTACAAGTTAAAAGTGGAGTGATAAGAGGGGAGGGTTAGTAATTTAAAATTTCAACCATGTGAAGGATGAGCGTTCTTCTATATCTTTCAGTGGAAACTCTTATTGGGGCAAGAAGGGGGATTTTTGTTGAATTAGAAAGTGGGGCAGTGGGGAATGCAGGGGGGCACCCTACCCCTGACATAGTAGTAGATTTGTGGTTGGGACCGCTTGCTCTGATTCTTTTTGGAACGGAAATTTTTTTTTTTTGCATTTGGTTTTTAATAGTCGAGTTTTTAGTAAGTTTTTAATTGTTAAGGCTGTTTCTTTTTGCAAAATAGTTTGAAACAAGATTTCAGTTACTTTTTGCAGTCTCTATTAGATTTTTATTAATGACACATGTCCCCAAAAAGTATTTAATTAAAATTAAGTTTATCAAGGGAATCTGTCCGTATTACCACAAATGCCAACTGGGAGGCAAAAATTTTCATTCGTAAGAGGGGAGATTTCAAATTCTGACTAAATCCGCTGCTAATTGCAACATTAAGAAAGCATCATATTTCTATTTCTTTGTTCTATTTTTCTTGCTACACCATCAAACGAACTATTATTTAATGTTTAATCAACAATTAGTTCCAAAGAATGTATGATACCAAAATATGGTACTAATTTTGTTTTTATATAATCGCCAGAAGTGCAAAATGACCAGAAGTGCAGAAGACCAGGGGAAAGCCCTACAGGAAGCAAGAGGCCAGTGAAAACTGAATATGAATAGGAAAAGGATAAATATTCTTGGTAAAAACAAAGTCTATAGTAGTACTTGCCCCCTAGTTAATTTTCTGGTGGCACTCGTGACCCTCCCACTGAAGCCCCTCTTTTGTGCCTGTAAGAAAACAAATGTAATTTTGTATAATATACAGAAAGTCTGCAATCAAAGGGGAGCTATCACCCCGAATTGATGTAGATAAGGGCTTTAAACATCTGCGGTTCTCTGATGTGGTGTAATTTGATGGTGTAATTTTCAGCCAGACCACTCCTGCTCTTGGGATTCTTTCTTCATTTTTTGAAAATTAGGTTAATTTTGCTATGCTTGTAACGTTCCGTGGGTAACTTAAACTTGATGAATTTTATAAATTTATGATTACCGTAAGATAATTTTTTATGTATATGTTACCGTGAATGTCTGCAAATTGGTGAATGTCGACATTCATCGGTGAATGTCCGCAAATTGGTGAATGTCGACATTCACCGGTGAATGTCCGAAATACCTTTTTTTTTTTACTCAGTGTTGCCTGTCAACTTTTTCAATTTAAGGCAAGGTTTGATGATGACACCATAGGTTTGGTTAGGTTAAGTGAGGTCAGATTGGCTTAGGTTAGCTTGTTAGGTTTTTAACCCATTTGTGATGTTAATAACCAAATTTACCCTAACCTAATACAACATTACCTAGCCTAAACTAACATGACCTACCCTAACTTTAACTTTTACCATTGTAGCTGGCATAATACTGAAAAAGAAGACTCGCAAATTTAATTGAAACAAAGCACAGAAAAAGGAATTTCGGACATTCACTGGTGAATGTCGACATTAACCAGATTTTGGACATTCGTGGTAACCTATCTATCTATATATATATATATATATATATATATATATATATATATATATATATATATATATATATATATATATATATATATATATATATATATATATATGTATATATATATGCTAAAAATTAACATGAATCTCTCATTACTTAAAGTTCATTACCACCAACAATTGAATTTTAAAATTAAAATTCGATCGACGTTTTATGTGTGTCAAATTAAATTCATTTTAAAATGGATTTCGAACGTTCTTTTCTTTTTTGAGCACCTATGAGTTTTGTTTGTTACAAAGAAATGGGTGGTACTGCTGTGATTGGCTCTTGCCATGTGAATGGATATTACCAAATCTGCGAGGAGTGGAAGGAATTCAGACAAAAAGCCATTGAATCATATAAAATATACACTATGATTAATCTGAATTTAAATTTCCACAGAAAACTAATTTTTTAGTCTTCTTGTAAAATTTGTTTGCATGGACATGTTCCTTCTCTGTGACTGAAACGCCTCAGATAGAACGTCAGTATATACAGGCCTAGATTTACCAATAGGCCTGGACCTAGGGGCGTACAATGCCAGGGGCGCCTTAAATTTATCACTGAGTGATTTTTTTCTTCGCAAAAACTGGTCGGATTTGATTTATCGTCAAAGTGCCTGGTACAATCCGCCACCGCGCTGCCTATTCACAGAAAAGTAATTTTAAAACAACACAAGAATTCCTTGGTCACTTATAAATTGTCTGATGTCTCCCAAGAATGACAGCTGGAAGTTCGGTATCGCATCTTTTATTACTTTTGGCTCATCAGTTGAATTGTGTTCAGTGCTTCCACTCTCCCCAAATTTGCAGGGATTTCCCCGAAAATATCGCAAAAACCGAGCTGTGAAAATGCTATGGCCGGGAAGCGTCAAAGAATTACCTAAAAACGTCAAAGCCCTGGGTTTAGAAAAAAAACAAAGAATGACCGCAAAATTAACATCGAAAGTCGAAATAGTGATTTAGTGTGGGAAAAAACAAGTCAATCTGATGTTTTGTAATTTTTTTTGCCTTCAAGCAAACCATTATTATCTAATAAAAGAAATGTTTTTGAAACCTTTAATAATTATTTGAAACTTGTTTTGCTTGTATATTTTTTACACATTTGCTATTTATTTATTATGCTGTTTTGTATTTTTACCTTTTTCTATTTTATAATTTTACCATTTATTTGTAGGTAGTTCACCTTAACAATGAGAAGAATGCTGCGACACACTTTTCTCGGAAGAAATGCCTTCTGGAAACTATTAATAGGAATTATTTTTGGAATATTAATGAGCACCGAAATTCTATGGTTAATAGTTCCTGGATATAAAGAGCTTTTCCAGTGTAAATTTGGCTCTCTATCATCAGGGAGCCATCCATCGCCATCCAACTGAGCCACCAACTGAGACAAGGGTTGAGAATATCAAGTATGATATTCCTAAAAATGAACTTTTACTAGTCGGAATTATGACTGCTGATAAGTACTTAGATAACCGAGCAATTGCTGTCTACAATACTTGGGGTAAATACGTGCCTGGTAGAATATTATTTTTCTGTCAAAGACAGCTGTCTTTGGTATTCCAGTTTGGTTGTATCACTGATAGTGACAACGAAAAAAATAAAAAGAATCAAGAAACAAGAGCTAAGATCTCAAATGGCACTTGTGATGAGGCCGGAAGAGCCAGGAGCTCATATGGTACGAGCTCCAGCAAAATTCTAAGAATGAATAGATTGATTTAAAAGTAAAATCAGAGGCTTAATGCCAGTTGGGATTTATAATAAGAGCTCTGAGTCACGAGGTCCTTTTAAATGTCAAAACTCCTTAAGATCCGATCACCCACTCGTAAGGTATAAATACCACATTTTCTAATCTTTCCTCTCCCTTCAGCCGTCCAGATGGTCGAATCAGGGAAACGACTTTATCAAGTCAATTTGAGCAGCTCCCTGACACGCCTACCAGTTTTCATTGTCCTAGCACGTCCAGAAGCACCAAACTTGCCAAAGCACTGAACCCCACCCCCTAACTCCCCTAAAGAGATCGGATCCAGTACGTTTACGTCAATCACTTATCTACGAAATTTGCTTATTCTACTCACTAAGTTTCATCCTAAATTCTCCACTCTAAGCGTTTTCCCAGATTTCCGATTTTCCCCTCCAACTCCTCTAAATGTTAACAGATCTGGTCGGCATTTGTAATAAGAGCTCTGAAATATGAGTTCCTTCTAAATATCAAATTTCATTAAGATCCGGTCACCCGTTCTTAAGTTAAATATACCTCAATTTTTCTATTTTTTTTCAAATTAAAACCACCCCCCCCCCCCAACTCTCCCAAAGAGAACAGATCCGTTCCAATTATATCAATCACGTAGCTATAGCTTCTGCTTATTCTTCCCATCAAGTTTCATCCCGATCTCTACTTCCCAAGATTTCCGGTTTCCAAGATTTCTGTTTTCCCGCTCCAGCCCCCCATGTCCCCAGATTCGATTCGAATTAAAAATTGAACATCTGAGACACAAGATACTTCTATATATGAAGTTTCATTAAGATCCGATCACCCATTCGTAAGATAAAGATACCTCAATTTTCAAGTTTTCAAGAATTCCGGCCTCCCCCTCCAGCTCCCCCCAATGTCACCAGATCTGGTCAGTACTTAAGACTAGATCACAAGATACTCTAACATCAGTACTCTAAATAACAAAATTTCTCTAAATATTAAATTTCATTAAGATCTGATCCCCCGTTCGTAAGTTACAAACGCCTAATTTTTTCTAACTTTTCAGGATTACCCCCCCCCCCCAACTCCACCAAAGAGAGCGGATCCGATCCGGTTATGTAAGTCCCGCGTCTTGAACTGGTGTTTATTCTTCCCACCAAGTTTAATCCTGATCTCTCTGTTTTAAGCATTTTCCAAAATTTCTGGTTCCCCCCTCCCAGCTCCCACCAATGACGCTGGATCCGGTCGGGATTTAAAGAAGAGATGTGAATTACGTGGTCCTTCTAAACATGGAATTTCATTAAGATCCGATCGCTCATTCGTAAGTTAAAAATACCTCATTTTTTCTAATTTTTTAGTATTAACCCCTCCCCCCCCCCAACTCCCCCATATAGTGCAGATCCGTTCCAGTTATGTCAATCACGTATCTAGAACTTCTGTTTATTTTTCCCACCAAGTTTCGTCCCGATCCCTCCACTCTAAGCGTTTTCCAAGATTTTAGGCGTCGTCCAACTCCCCTCTATGTTACCGGATCCAGTTGGGATTTAAAATAAGACCTCTGAGACACAATATTCTTCTAAATATAAAATTTCACTAAGATCTGATCACCCATCCGTAAGTTAAAAATACCTCTTTTTCTATTTTTTCCGATTTAACCGTCCCCCCACTCCCTCCCAGATGGTCAAATCGGGGAGACAATAATTTCTAATTTAATCTGGTTTGGTTCCTGATACGCCTGCCAAATTTCATCGTCCTAGCTTACCTAGAAAAGCCTAAACTAGCAAAACCAGGACAGACAGACCGACCGAAAGAATTTGCGATCGCTATATGTCACTTAGTAGATACCAAGTACCATAAAAAGAGGATGCATCAGCTCTACCCTGCAATTCAATTAAATAACAAGCTTTTTCCACTGAAAATGAGGAGCAACATCAAAACTTAAAACGAACAGATCTCATTACGAATATGAGAGAGGTTGCAACCTTTTCAATATCTCGCCCTTTACGCGTAAGTTTTCTTAGAACTTGAAAAAGTTTGTTATTCTAACTAAATGGCACTTGTGTTTCAAGAGAATTCTCAAGGAATTGGGACAAGGTGTCAAACTTTAGCGTAAAGAGCGAAGTATCGAAGAGGGGCGACCTCCCTCATATACTTAATAATTTCTGTTTGTTTTAAGTTTTGATATTGCTCCTTACTTTGAGTTGAAAAAACCTGATCTTATTTAATTTCTAATCGTTTTCAAATGGTTCTGGGAATACGGCTATACGTCCAAGGGAAATTCTCTTCCTCACGGAAAATCCCTTCATGAAAAGCTCTTTCCACGTATAATGCACCTCCCCACCAGGAAACGCCCAAGGCAATTCCAATCTAGCTGAAAATTCTCCCTGGAAATTCCTTGCAGACGCTTCTGGGTGAAAACTTTTCTTACCGCCCTTTCTTTTGAAAAGGCAAATCATAGTCTTTTCTGACAATCATTTCCAACAATCATTTCTGATTGTTTTACCTACATTTCTTGAGATAATTAAATAAATAAACAAGTTGTTTTTAACTGAAAGTAAGGAGCGACATAAAAACTTAAAACGAACAGAAATTACTCCGTATATGAAAGAGGATTTTCCCCCCTCAACGCCCCACTCTTTACACTAAAGTTTGACTCTTTCTCTTTACTTTTTAAAAACAGTAGAAAAAGTTCGGCGTAAAGAGCTTAGTTTAGGAGGAAAGCCCCTTTCATATACGGAGTAATTTCTGTTAGTTTTCAGTTTTAATGTCGCTCCTTTTTTTAAGTTAAAAAACTTGTGTTTTTATTTAATTTCTGGATGTTTTTGAATTAATGCATATTTTGATTTTGGCTCTCTGCATATAAATAATTAAAACGAAATTTGTATAGTATTTTTTTTTTTTTGGCTAAATGGCTTTCTCATAGTTTTAATCCGAAGATTTTGAGAAAAAACGGAGGGGAGAGAAGGTCTAGTTGCCCTCCAATTTTTGGTTACTTGAAAAGGCAACTAGAGCTTTTAATTTTTTAATGAATGTTTTCATTAGTAAAAAATATACTTAACTTACGAATTAACTTACGTAACGAACTTTTCATATTTATTTTTTCGTTGCTTTTGAAATAGTGCAAGAAAATCCCTTCATGGGAAGCTCTTTCCGCGTATAATGCACCTCCCCACCAGGAAACGCCCCAGGCAACTCCAATCTAGCTTAACATTCTCCCTGGAAATTTTTTGCAGACGTTTCTGGGTGAAAACTTTTCTTACCGCACTTTCTTTTGAAAAGACTTTCATTTCTGATTGTTTTAACTACATTTCTTGAGATAATTGAATATAAAAAAACGAGTAATTTTAACTTAAAGTAAGGAGCGACATTAAAGCCTAAAACGAACAGAAATTACTCCGTATATGAAAGGGGATTTTCCTCCTCAACGCCCCACTCTTTACACTAAAGTTTGACTCTTTCTCTTTACTTTTTAAAAACAGTAGAAAAAGTTCAGCTTAAAGAGCTTAGTTTAGGAGGAATAAAAGTCCTTAAGATAATTTTAATTGTATACTGAAAGTTACTGATGTCACAACTGGTGTAAAACTATGAAAAACTTCCGAAAGATACACTTATTGTTGTCAGGCTTAAATGGAAATAGAAAATCGAAAATTAAATAGAAACCATACGGTTTCTATTAGGTCACTTGGATGGGTGAAAGACCTAAGATTCAATTTGTTAAGACCATGATATCGAATCAGGGGTGCTGCTAAAGAGGGGATGTTGTAAGAAGGGGAGGGGGGAGTTCCAAGGTGTCACTGTCGCGTACCAACACCTTAGAAAACTTACCTATTTACCTTGTAAAATTAGCTTGTGTTTTCGCATTTTGTCGGCATAATGGATAATTTTGCCGGCATATTCTTTAAATCCCTCCTCCAAACTTAAAATTGTAACCGCACCCCTGTATCCAGTGTGCGTAGCATGGATTCGTTAGTAAAATACAATATCATGTGAATGTAAAGTAAAGTAAAGTGAAGTCAGAGTAAACATAAAATTCTAGTTAATTGACTTCTTGTTATCTTGACTAGGGTTTAGGTTAGGAAAATGAAACTCTCAGGGATGGGTCTACAGGCTAAATCTTGTCCCGGGAAGGTATTTTAAAGTACCTGCCTCTAATCCTTCTCCCTCTAGAGGGCCCTGAAATTAGCCTACATGACAGGTCTATACCTATTGAAATTTTGACAAAACAACATTTTACCTTAATTTTGAGTAACTAGTTTCTTTTTCTCTGCCTTTAGTTCTGGAAATGCAATTCCTGTTATTTGAGTAGAATTTTGAGTCAAATCAATATTTTTTTTTTCAAAATTTAGGAAATGTATTGGCATATCTTTAAAACATTATAAAATGGAACTGAGCAAAGTTATGAAGCTGAAAACAATTTTGTTTTACTTCATTTAAGCAGAAGATCTATTTTGCAAGGTTTCGCTATTATAACACACATATTTTTAAAGGTCATCAAAGGTCAGGGCCCTCTAGAGGGAGAAGGAGTGGAGGTAGTTGTTTCAAAATACCTTCCCGGAACATACTTTAGTCTGTAGATTCATCCCTGAAAGTTTCATTTTCCTAACCTAAACTCTTTCCGAGATAACAAGAATTCAATTAACTAGAATTTTACCGAACATAAAATCAGGAATCTAATGGTATAGCTATTGAATTATTTTTCATCTTGTCTATTGCTACGGAGAGGCAAGGATTGGGATAAATTTTCAAAAACGCAAGCAAAACCAAAAATATTAGCATAGAACCAGTAATCTTAAAATATTTCTTTTTGAGCCGCTTTTCTTCATCTTTAAATAGTTATGTAAGCTTTGGCCAAAGAATAAAATCCCTATTTCATCTCTGCTAAGCAATAACCAATGTCATAGCCAGCAGCCAAAGTATTAAATAAGCCCTTATTTTGAGGAATTCATGACTGTGGATTCATTGAATAAATGCATAAATGAACTTTATTTCCCACTAAAAACTCATAATTTCACTAGCGGAGTAATAAAAGGAAAGATGGCAAAAAAAAAGAAAATTGATTCGAAGTAGAAACAAGAACCACTTTCCGACCTACCTTAGCAAGTATTATCTTTCGTCAAAGTTAGCCTAGTCTACACAATCTGGACTTTCCAAAATCACTGGGATATTTTTGCATAAAAATTCTTTATCATCCAAGATGCAAGTAACTGTCCCTTAGTACACCCTTTGGTTACACATACCCGGGCTTGTACCGTTTGTTATTGCATGTAGCCATCGTAAAAATCAACCCTGTGATCAATCATGATCAACGAAGCTTTGACCCAGCGTAAGATCAGCTGTTTACAATAATAGACAGGCTTGCTGGTCCAATTTGTAATTGCCTTGTTTTTAACTTTCTTCTTATTAAATGATCCTATCACTTAAAGGTCATAGACACATGCATATTATTTATAGCAGGTGCTTTCATTTAAAAGAACAAAACTCTTGAAATTAGCTTCATTTTGCTTGGGGATATTATTTCACAAAGTTCAAGAAAGATGTAGACAGGGGGTTCTGAGCCTCCCACCCCAAAATCCAAAATATTGGTTTTATTTTCACCAGAATTTTCTGCATCTTGCTGTTCAGACAAATTAATCCTCTTCATTCCTATATACTTTTTCATATTCTAGACAAAAATTGATCCACAGGAACAATCCTTTCGAAGCCACTATTCTTTTCTTTAATTCTATTTACTAATAGCGACCATGATCGATAGTGCTTGCCTGTCTTTAACTAGTATAAATGTACTTTGGAAAACTTCCTAATTAAAATGCCTTAAAACCGTTCAATCTTATACCTATGAGTGTTCTTATGGGATATTGATGTTTTCAACTCCAGGAAATTCCCCACTGTACAATTTCCCCACGGAAAATCCCCTTGGAAAATTCCCACTGCGTAAAATTTTTCATGGAAAAATCCCACCCCCAAGTTGCTACTGGTTAATTCTGGATATTCATTAATAGAGAAATTGAAAGCTCTACCCACCTCTTTAAGTCAGAGGCAATATTGTTACATTGTCATAGAAGAGCCATAAGAGTTTAATGTGTTATTACCTTTCCATTTATTTTTTCCCGGATGTGATTCATGTGGAAGAAGTGGTCGGAAAAACTTTGGAGGGGATTCACTTGAAAGCAAATTAAAAGTCCTTGTGCCCTTTCCAAGAGTCCAAATGATTGGAGGGCAACAAGCCACCCACCACTGCTTTTTCCCAAAGGAATCTGATCAGAATTTTGCGATAGCCATTTTGTTCCAAACATGCCAAAGGTCATATATCATGCCTCCGGGTTTGACACTTCTCCTTCCAGCCCCCTGGGCAAGGACTGTAAACTATGCATGTTGCCAATTGTTAAGCTAGAGGGTTTTTATGTGAAGAGAGGTCAAATAAACTTTGGAGGGTGATCATTCAATTGGGAATTGACAGTTCCGGTGCCATTTTCAAGATCTAGCAAATTTACTTACAGTTACTACCGAAGGAGTTGTTACCAACTATAGTGTTTTAAAAAGTTTCTTATTCCAATTCAATGGCGGCCTTTGTGTTTCAGTTGTTGTCGTTAAAGAGTTGTGACAAAATGTCCAACTCTAGGATAAAGACTGGTGTTTTTCAAGAAAATTAGAACCCTTATATGCGGAATAATTTCTGCTTGTTTTAAATTCTGATACTATTCCTTACTTTCAGTTGAAAAGTTTTTTTAATAAACATATAATCTTAGCAACGATATGATGTAGGCTACTAGCCCAATAAACACCATAGCCCATCGGAAACAAAAGTTGAAAAATTGGTTTTGAAAAAAACTACCAAGTGAAATAAAATGCTATATGGCATTGAATGAGGTATAGTTACTATTGTTTCCGTTGATCTGAAAAGTAAAAGTTTCTTGCGAAAACTAAAGTTTTCTTATTGTCAGGTTGTCAAAGACAATAGTATGTCAAGAGAAGTATGTTAATATCACTGCTGCTAGTAGTACTACCGCTAGTCAATACTATTTTGCTAGTAATATCAACACTACTATGATAACTATGGCTAAGGACATGAAGGTAAAATTTTCAAGAAATTTTGAGGCGGGAAGAAGAACCGAATCACAACACACCCTCTGTATGTAGGTTGTCAAAAGGGTGTAACAGCAATATCATAGGAATAGTTTGGCGTGTGATGCTGACGCTTTAGTATTATTTGAAATGATGAGTAAATAAACAATAACATGAACTCTGAAAATCCGGTTGTTCTCTCTACACAACAGAGAATTTCAAGTGATGACAAAAATTCTAGAGCTAGTCCATAGTCCTAATACTATCAATATAACTTCAATTCGAATCTATCAACAAAATAATCATGAAATGTCCCTAAAATAATTTATTTTTATATTATAAAAAGTGTCCTGAAATGGTTTGCCTTTACAATGCCAGAACTCTTATATTGTTTTGCGTTTTCAGTAAAGCACTAGTTTTCTATAATCCTACAAGTATAGGAAAATATCACAAGTTGATTTATTTGTGCTATTATTGTTGATATATGCTAGATAGACCATGAAGTAATAATTTTGTTCGTTTTAAGTTACAACTTCACTGTTTATACCCTTCAGAAAAACTTTTTTTTTATTAATTTTTGAAGCAATAAAATAAAATAAAATATAAGAGCAGAGCCGTCAAAATAAATACAGAAATCGAAATTTGGCTCTACTTTGTACAAAAAAATTAAATAAATAAAAGGATGGCCTATGTAGAAACCAGATAGAAAAAAAATATATATATATATACATTCTCTTTCCTCATTCACTACTCTTTCCAAATGTGTTAAACAATTTGTGTAAGACAATTTACAAACTTTGCTAGATGTTAAAAAATAAATAAAGTATTTTCCAAGTTCCCCACTCCTGATAATACCGGTTATGGTCATAGCCTATGTGCGAAAATTTAGAGATTTTTCGATAAAACTATTGCTTTTTTGTGCCTATTTCTCACCAACAATTGGCTCATAATATCCACTAAAAAGAATAAAAGAAAAACTTTACACAGACATATAGCTGCACAGCCTATATGGCCTCATCAGTCCCAAACCTGGCCTATTCTCCTAAATCACACAAAAATTATTGAAGGTATTTGCTTATGTGTAATTTTTGGACAGTCCTATGATCTCAGCAGATTTTTAAGCCACAGCCGCAACAGCACTTTTTTTCCAATTTAAGAAATAGAAATTAATAGTCATTATAAACCATTAAAATTAAAATTTAGAAAAGGTATGAGACTCAAAACACTTTCCTTCTGCCCCATATGAACTGTAGATCAATCTTGAAAGTTTCAGTTTAATACCATGAGGAATTTATAAGATCATTAAATATCAGTGCCATTTGGAGAGACACAGTGTGGAAAAACATAATTGTGGAGGGCCACTAATCTTCACTTTTTCCCTTTACATGTGAAAGCCTCAAATCTAAGGCAGGTAAGATTATTTGTGCAGTTGACATAAATGATTTTATAGGTCTTATTACCTTTTCCAGCAAAGTAGGGAAATCCTCATCTCGTAATAAAATTCACAGTAGTCTATTGTATTTTAGGCTAGCTGTGCTTAATCTTTCAAAAGTAAAAAAAAACTCTAAGAAAAGTTAAAAACTTCAACTGACAACTCAATAAGCTTCCAGTTCATTTTCAAATAACAGATCATTTGAGTTTTTTTATGGCACTTGGTATTAACCAAGTGACATATAGCAATCGCCAATTCTGTCGGTCTGTCTGTTGGTCTGTCTGTCGGTCTGTCTGTCGGTCCCGGTTTTGCTACTTTAGGCACTTCCAGGTAAGCTAGGATGATGAAATTTGACAAGCGTAGCAGCGACCGGACCAGATTATATTACAAATAGTCGTTTTCCCGATTTGACCATCTGGGGGGGAGTGGGGGTACGGTTAATTCGCAAAAAATAGAAAAAATGAAGTATTTTTAACTTATGAGCGGGAGATTGGATCTTAATGAAATGTGATATTTGGAATATATTATGTTTCAGAGCTATTATTTTAAATCCCGACAGGATCTGATGACATTGGGGGGAGTTGGAGAGGAAAAAACTAAAGTCCCGGTTTTGCTACTTTAGGCACTTCCAGGTAAGGTAGGACGATGAAATTTGGGAAGCGTATCAGGGACCGGACCTGATTAAATTAGAAATAGTCGTTTTCACGATTTGACCATCTGGGGGGGGGGCGGTTAATTCGGAAAAAATAGAAAAAATGAAGTATTTTTAACTTATGAGCGGGTGATTGGATCTTAATGAAATTTGATGTTTGGAATGATATTGTGTCTCAGAGCTCTTATTTTAAATCCCGACCGGGTCTGATGACATTGGGGGGAGTTGGAGGGGGGAAACCTAAAATCTTGGAAAACACTTAGAGTGGAGGAATCGGGACGAAACTTGATGGGAAAAATAAGCGCAAGTCCCAGATACATGATTGACATAATCGGAACTGATTCGTTCTCTTTGGGGTAGTTGGGGGGGGGGGGAGTAATTCTTAAAAATTAGAAAAATGAGGTATTTTCAACTTACGAACGGGTGATCGGATCTCAATGAAATTTGATGTTTAGAAGGATATCGTGTCTTAGAGCTCTTATTTTAAATCCCGACCGGATCTGGTGATGGGGGCGGGGAGTTGGGAGGGGCAAACCTAAAACTTGGAAAACACTTAGAGTGGAGGGATCGGGATGAAACATGGTGGGAAAAATAAAAACAAGTCCTAGAAAGATGACTGACATAAACGGAACGGATCCGCTCTCTTTGGGGTAGTTGGGGGGGGAGGGTATTTCTGAAAAATTAGAAAAAGGAGGTATTTTTAACTTACGAACGGGTGATTGGATCTCCATGAAATTTGATAATAGAAGGATATCGTGTCTCAAAGCTCTTATTTTAAATCCTGACCGGATCTGGTGACATTGGGGGAAGTTTGGGGTGGGGAAACCTAAAATGATGGAAAACGCTTAGATTGGAGGGATTGGGATGAAACTTGGTTGGAAAAATAAGCAGAAGTCTTGCATACGTGATTTACATAATTGGAATGGATCTGCTCAATTGGGGGGGGGGTAATTCTGAAAAATAAGAAAAAATGACGTATTTTTAACTTACGAAGGAGTGATCGGATCTCCATGAAACTTCATATTTAGAAGGATCTCGTAACTCAGATCTCTTATTTTAAATCTCAACCGGATCCAGCGTAATTGGAGGGGGGGGCAGTTGAGGGGAACCAGAAATCTTAGAAAATACTTAAGAGGTGAGATCAGGATGAAACTGGATGGGAAGAATCAAAATCTGTTTAAGATACATGACTGACATAACTGGACCGGATCTGCTCTCTTTGGTGGAGTTGGGGGGGGGGGGGTAATTTTGAAAATTGAGGCATTTGTAACTTACGAAAGGGTGACCAGATCTTAACCAAATTTGATATTTAGAAGGATCTTGCGCTTTAAAGCTCTAATTTTAAATACCGATCAGATCCTGTGACATTCGGGGGAGTTGGAGGGGGGAACCAGAATTCTTGGAAAACGTGAAAATTGGGGTATTTTTATTTTACGAACAGGTGATCGGATCGTAATGAAATTTGATATTTAGAAGGAATTCATGTCTCAGAGCTCTTATTTCAAGTCCCGACCAGATCTTTTGACCTTGGGGGGAGTTGGAGGGGGAAATCTTGGAAAAACACTTGGAGTGTAGGAATCGGGATGAAGCTTGGTGGATAGAATAAACAAATGTCCTTGATACGTGATTGACTGAACCATACTGGATTCGCTCTCTTTGGGGGAGTTGAGGGGAGGGGTTCAGTGATTTGGCGAGTTTGGTGCTTCTGGACGTGCTAAAGCGATGAAAATTGGTAGGCATGTCAGGGAGCTTCACAATTTGACTTGATAAAGTCGTTTTCCCAGATTCGACCATCTGGGAGGCAAAAGGGAGAGGAAAAATTAAAAAAAATTAGGTATTTATAACTTACGAGTGGGTGATCGGATCTTAATGAATTTTGATATTTAGAAGGACTTTGTGACTCAGAGCTCTTATTTTAAATCTTGACCGGCATTAAGCCTCTTATTTTTCTTTTTAAATCAATCTATTGATTTATAGAATTTTGCTAGAGCTCATACCATATGATCTCTTCGCTCTTAGCTCTTCTTGCCTCGTCACAAGTGCCATATGAGCTCTTAGCTCTTGTTTAAACTAAATAATATCCAGTACAATGCCCGAGTCCGAATGACAGTTACTAATGACACTGTGTTATCTAGACTCAATAGAAGTATGGCAAACATCAAGAAATGATGCTCTTATTGTCTTAGAAGGGGGAAATGATATTGATGTATGTCAAATTCCTTTGTCTGGTTGTTGATGGATTAATGAATGGGTCGGCAGCCTTTTGTTGTAAAAGGGCCAAAATTTTACATGGGGATATTACGCAAACCGCACTTAGATCACATGTCATTACACTGTAATGCAGTATTGTATGTATACCGTAATGATTAGAGTATATCTACAATATTTATATACAAATATTTTAGGTTAAAAATAAAACACTTAATGTATAATTTTGCGAAATTTATTGCAGCTAATTCAACCAATGAAATTCTGTTGTTACATTTTACTTGTAATTTTTTTTACAATAGCTCGCATCATTGTAGTAGAGACGCATAGTATCGCGTTTAAATGTATACCAGATAACCGAAAACAGCGTTTCATTTTCGATATTTTAGAATTGAAAAAGTTTTCTCATAAATATATGTACTACCAATTGTTTCCTGAATGAACATTTTTAAATCCTAGAAGCTTTCAGAGGGCAAACTTCCACCGAAATCCACCAGCTTTGTTTTTTCCTTAAAACCTATAAGTGTGGTATCACTGCAAATCTATTGCGTTGATTTGAAAATGACTTGGTATATTATTGACATCCACTGCGAAAGGGGTTTCGAAAACATACATCTTACGTGAGATCTTTCTGGAATCAGCAAAACGGTTTTCAAATTAGGTTTGAAATTGTATTAATGCACTTTCATTTTAGTATTTTGCCAAAGAAAATTTATACCTTTTTCTTCCATTGCCTTCTCGCCATTTGGAAAATGATCAAGCATTCTTTCATCGATATACTTGATAAATAATGTTAGTTTCATTTCAAATGCCTTAACATCTGAATGCATCTGACTAAATCTATGTTTTGCTTGTAAACGTGAATCGAGTAGATTTAGTTCTGCAATCAAATCGGTTAAAAACCTAAGATCTACAACCCACTGGTAGTTTTAAACTTTGGGTATTACCTTCCCTTTCACCTCCATTAAGCTAAAAATTTCTTTCTTTGAATAAAAAATCGTTGAACTACTGATCCTCGGCTTAACCATCTTACTTCACAGTAATACGTTATGTCATCATAATTACATTACCAAAATTAATAGCAGATACAGCGGTATCCATTATTTCTCTTCATAATGAAACCATGCAACACAATGTTTCTTGATGGACAATACAGTAAAATGTATATGGAACTTCAGGTCCAGACTGTATAAGTTTGCTGTTGATTCTTCCAACAACACCTTTATTACGACTGCTCATGTTTATTCCACCGTCCGTGGTGATGCTGATTAAATTATCCCAGCTCAAGCCACATGAAACCAAATTTTGGTCCAAGTGATGAAACAAACCCTCCCCCCCTTTGTAGTTCCATTAAGACCTAATATTTTGAATAACTCCAAATATTCATGAAAGTTTGCGTCAATCCCGCATAAAAATATTAGGAATTGTACCGTATCTGACACGTCTGTTCTTTAGCCCATTGCAGGAGAGAAGTATGTAAAAGACTGCCCCGTGTCCTTAAATTGTTCACAAAAGTTAACAGCCAAGCCTTTGAAGCAGTGGTTGCAAGTTCTAGCAGAGAGATTAATGTTTTCAAAAAAGTTTTCTGTTCCGGGCATACTTCCTCCGCAATAGTTAAGACACACTCTTTGACAAGTTCACTGTCGGTATATAGGTGACCATGCTATGCTATTATTTCTGCCACTTTGTAGCTGGCAGGTACAGCTGATTTGCTTTTATCTGTCTTAACTTCAAAGATTTTCTGCTGATTTTTGAGTGACGATTTGAAGCTAATGATTTTTTTTTAAGATTTACCTCCAAGACTTCGAGTTATATTCTTTTACTACGGAAATACTCTTTTGACAGATTAAACACGAAGGTTTTACTCTAGCTTCAATAAGAAAAACATAAATTTGTCTATAATTCATCAAAAGCTGTCTTTTATCAACGGCCATTCTTTTTTTAAAAGCCGTCATGAGTGTGCAAAAATAAGAAATAAAATATAGGTCTAAGTGTACAAATTTGTTTTTACAGAATCTACCAGCTAGTTTATCCCTGCCTCTTTAGCATTGCTCTAGTTCTGGATGATTGTCTTTTTGTTTGCTATAGCAAAGTACTTGATGCAGTCAAAGTCACATGCACTAGCAATTATAGTTACAAGTAGTTAGGGTTTCGGTCGCAATCAGTCATAGTCACAAGCAGTTGCAAGTAATAAAAAAATCAAATAATTAAAAGCAGTCACAGCTTGAAAAAGTGACAATAGCATTAGTACTAATTGCATCAGTAGTAGTTGTAGTAACCCTCAAAGGTTCAATTGCTTTCAGCTATTCCTCATATATTGTTCATATGCCTTTTTGACAACATTTATGCATAGAGTACGCTTTAAATTTTTTCAATATAAAAAGCAGTATCACTTAATAGTTTCGCTTTAATTCCATTAGTCATCCCAGATATATTGCACATAGGTCATTTTAATATCCATATTTAGTTATAACCACCCTCAACAGGTTCTAAAATTTCAACTTAATACATTTATATGTTGTAATATACATTACAGTGTTATGGCATTACTTTTTGCGGATGACATATCATTAGTAGCGGAAAGTAAAGAACATTTGCAACAACTGCTAGATCTAGCATCTTCTTACTTTATGAATAAGAAACTAGTATTAAACATAAAGAAGTCGGTGGTAATGGTTCTTAGGGAAATTAGAGAACAGATAGATTTACAGTGTCAGCTTAAATATGAAGGTAGGAAACTAGACTAAGCAGATGAATTTCAGTACTTAGGTTGTAGGCTTTCGTCAGATGGCAAATGGAAGAAGTATCTCAAGATGGTAGAAAGTAAGGGAAATAGACTACTAGGATTGTTAAGTAAAAGTAGTATTAAGGAAATTAGGGATGTAGGTCTACTAAAGTATGTTTTTAATGCTAGGGTTAGATCGGCTTTGCATTACGGGGCGGAGCTTTGGGGGTTTAGTAAGGGATTAATTTTAGAAATAATGCAGTTGATGTTTTTTTAAGCTTATGTTAGGCCTTGATAATAAGTTTAACGGGTTAGTACTGAGAAGGGATATGGGAATAAAATGTATGAGACAGAGTAGGTTAATTCGCATGATTAAATCAAACAGTTCGTGGTAACGAACTGTAGTAAGGAGCGACCCGGCTCAAAAGTAACCAAAACTCTAGAAAACGAAATTTTGTTACCAATAACTACATCAAAAGAATTGCATTTTAATGTTAATTTTAAATATATAAGTTTCATCAAGTTTAGTCTTATCCTTTAAAAGTTACGAGCATGAGAAAATTGGCCTTATTTTAGAAAATAGGAGGAAACAGCCCTTAAAAGTCACGGAATCTTAGTAAAAATTAAACCATCAAATTCAGCGTATCAGAGAACCCTACTGTAGAAGTTTCAAGCTCCTATCTACAAAAATGTAGAATTTCATATTTTTTGCCAGAAGACAGTATCACGGATGAGTATTTATCTTTTTTTTTACCAGGGGTGATTGTATCGACCCAATGGTCCTAGAATGTCGCTAGATGGCTCAGTTTAACGGAAATTATAAGTTCTAGTGGCTTTTTTAAGTGAAAAAAAGTTGGAGGGCACCTAGGCCTCCTATCATGCTCATTTTTCCCAAAGTCACCGCATGAAAATTCTGAGATAGCCATTTTATTCAGCATAGTCGAAAACCTAATAACTGTGTCTTTGGGGATGACTTACTCCCCTAAAATCCCCGTGGGAGGGGCTGAAAGCTACATAATTTGACCAGTGTTTTTTTTGATGAAATAGCAAAGGTCAGACAAACTAAAAAAAAAAAAAAAAAAAAAAAAAAAAAAAAAAAAAAAAAAAAAAAACATCGAAAATTAGACTGAATACTATAAAACATGAAAAGTCATTTTCATATTCGTCTTCACTAATTGAATGGATTCAACATTGAAACCTAGCCTAGAATAAGTAGAATTCAATTTATCATTTGAATTTGGACGTGTCATGGACTGGCAAGCAAACCTAAAAAAAACTTAACAAGCTTTGAAAAAGATTTAGGAAGATTTATTTATTTTTTTTTTTGTGAAACTGAAAATCAGAAAGACTTCTTTATATAAATTTCATAAGAATGGTTATGAGAGGGAGGGGAAAGTTGCGAAGCAAGGTCGTTCCAAAGGAAGAGACAAGAATATTAGAAGAGGTTCTAGTACCAGAAAGGTTAAGTTCACGAGAGACGAAAAACACTTTTAGTTGCGTTATTTATTAGTGGTCACTTAAGAAGCAGCATACCTGAGGAGGTAGATTACCATGACGAGCATCAATCTCCGCTCGATAATTCTAAAAAATATTAGCTGTTGAATTTTCAGCATTTTTTTTAAATTCAAACCCTTTACAGCACTGACTGGTAATATCAATAATAATAAAAACATATTAAATATGAAGAGAACTAAATAAGGTACTACATCGAAAAATTCGCAACTATTCCAATAAACAGCTTTAACTCCAGAAAGTTAAATTTCTGGTACTTAAGGCATTTGTTATGGAGTTTGCGTATTATGGTTCTTTCTAACTACGGCATAGTATATCTTAAGACTTAAGATACATTATGTAATCATGGGACGCTAGTCTTGTCCGTAAAGTATGCAGTCTACGGCAGACTGCAGCTCAGCACAGAATTTTATGGTACACTAAGGAACCATCACTAAGGAACCTACACAGTAGCAATACAATGGAATTCTTTAAAGAACAACTTAATAATTTTGAAAATAAATTAATTTACTTTAGCTAGAATACCTTTCAAATTGGATCAGAGCTAGCATTCCCATGTGAATACCGCATTTTAGTTTTCGAATATTCTTATTATGGTGAATGTAAGGAATTCATATGATGAACATGATAATTTTTTTAATCTTTACGTTTGTATAGTGCGAAAAGTCTAGTTTATAATACTCAACATAACATAAAAGGACCACTTAGAACAAACAATTACGTGTGTGGTGTTCAAGCCATTTTATATCGTTTAATAAATGTTTTCTATAGCTTGGAGTCGTATATACGCTATCACTGGTTACATACTGGAGTAGAATAAATGCCTCTGATTTGATTTTTATTTTAACCCAAAAGCCTGAAATCATAGTTTATCCATTTTCTCAGATTCAGGGGCGGATCCACCCCCCCCCCCTGACGTAATGGTGTATTTTTGGTTGGGACCGTTTTCCCAGGCTTGGGTTAAGACGAGAGTTATTATTTTTTGTACTTGGTTATAGTAATTGAGTTTTTAATAAGTTTTTAATTATTGAGACTTTTGTTTTGCAAACAAATTTGAAACAAGGTTTCAGCTACTTTGTGCGGTCTCTGTTAGATTTTTCTAACGACGCATACCGCCAAAAAGTAATTAATTATAGGTTTATATACAAGGGAATCTGTCCGTATTACCACAAAAGCCAACTGGGAGGCGAAAATCTTTGTTTCATAATAACAAGGAGGGAGAATTTAAAATCCTAACTTCTTTAGACTGTCGAAACGATATTTCAGGATTGTACTGTCACAACGGGGTTAAAAAAAAATATATTCACTTCTTTTTACTGTCAAAAATTTGTTTTCTTGTCTTGCTATGGCACTGAGGCGAATAAATTGATAGCATTACTTTTTTTGGTGGTCTCTTTTGGTTTTTTATATTGGCTTTTTTTTCAAAGCAGGGTGGTTTTTAAGGGATTTTTTTTTTAAGGATTTGTATAATAAAAAGTAAATGTATGAGAAGTGCAAAAATTATCAATTTAAGTTTTCGATTTTGGTGGGCAAATGGTGGCCATTTTCCTGCCTATTTTCATCTAATTAAAGCTCTGTATTATATGACATATCACTTCCTCTATTTATCCGAAAACATTAAAATAAAGGCCAAACTCTTTAGAACTTTAATAAAAGTTCGTATAAGTATATACTTAAAATTAAGAATATGCATCGAAATACTCCTTCAAAGGTTGGAGTAATCAATTACGAAGAATAATAGATTATCGAATAATTGTTTATAAAAGAAGGCAAATAATTATGTGTTTATTTTTTTTATCTAGCTGGTGTATATAGATCTCTGAATTCTCGATTTGAATCAGTGGAATGTCATCGATTTTTTTTCAAACATTTATTAATAATTGTTGATAAAAAATGGAAATAGACACAACTTGTGTTAACCACGGAAACGGAATGCAACTACAGAATTATTTCAGAATTTCTCATCTTCTCAATATCAACCAGTCAAAAAATATAGTTATGTTTTTGTATAGTGGTTGCATATATTTGTCCATACAATTGTCTAAATTGCTACATATACCGCTGAGAATTCTATACTTACTTTAATACATGCCATCGAATCATATATCCACGATCAGTTGTTTATCAATCAAAATTTTTACAGGAGAATTTTCTTACTTATTGCTAAATCTGAATCAAATTTCAAACTTTCATTTTTGTGTTCAACAGACAAACCGCGATTTAAACTTTAAATTGAATATATAGAAATCTCAAGATTAAAAAAAAAAAATAATTAGAAATCTACCACAGCTTGAAACCCTGAGAATTTAAATCACCAATCTATACTTATCAAATACAAAAATAACAAACACATAACTATTTGTTTTTTAAGGAGTAGTCCGACTCATATACTTAGTTTGAAGCCCATACCTACATACATCTTTATTAGAGTTCATATTTTTCTGACGATTTTGGTCTTTATTCGAATATTTTAGGATAAATAGGGATGAAATGCTAAGGAAGGGCTCAAAACTGACGGGACTAGCCATTATAAACATTCACCAAAATGGTGGGGTAGACACCGACCGTGCAATAGATAGATATGGCGGTTGTGAAAATACAGAAATAGACTTAAAAAACTGTGAATTCTGCAACTTCAGCGAAATATATAGAACTTTAAAAAGTGGAAAGATGCACTACATTGTTATGAAAAGTAAAATTTTGATTATTAAATTTTGTCAAAGTTGACACTGTTTATTAAAATACTATTTTCAAAAAGAAACAGTGATTATTTATTGCTTTATAGCCTATGCTTAAAATTCTCGTTTTAAATTTCTTCTATGAATTTATATCTCTTCGTTCTGTTTTTCTTGTTACACCCCGAAAACAACTAGTACTTAATGTTTAATATATATTCTACGAATATACAAGTTATATCTTTATCCTCATTTCTTACTCTTCATTACTATCATAGTTACTAAGCACTGCCATAAAGTTAAACGACATGCTCGATGGTTTGACCTCTACAAATTGTCACAAAGAGTGTATGACCCCAAAAGATGGTTGAACACCAATCTTTTTTTGACCAAAAAAAGTTTAACTCACTCGCTATAGCGGTCAGAAGGGCAAAGGCAAAAAATTATGCAGAAAATATTAAATATCATATTTTTTTTTACATGGTGAACAGCTTTTTTCTTATGGCTGGGTGTTTTTATAACTTACTATTTTTTGTATCAATATTTTTATACCATTTTAATTTTAACAGATTTATCAGAACTTTAACCCTCACCAGATTTTAGATGAAATTAACAACCATTGCCACTACCTACCTACGACACATAATTGTCCAGGTTCCCTGGATTATATGGAAATGGAAATAGTTTCCAATATGGAAATGGAAATGGAAATAGTCCCACAATTTTTTAAATTCGTTTTAGTGAAATATGTCCATATTACTAACAAGTTTAATTCGAGCAAACAATCTATAGAGCCGATCAGGTATTTTGGGAGTGTCGTTGCAATCTTGGGGATTAACTGACCTTGAATAGATCCTTCACACGTTTTTCCAAGGCGACAGAAATAAAAAATAACGTCTCCAGGAGAGCAAAACTATTGAAAATTTAAATGTATAAATAACTTTCATCATTCACACTGATACTATTTTGGCTACAGTTGATTGTTATAATTCTACCTTAGAGAGTATCCTAATCTGTTTGATTATGAGCAATCGTTATTAGTATGATTTAAACTGAAATTTGCCTAAGTTTGGTTATTATTACCTCTAAAAGCTGTAATGATTAAATATAACAGATACTACTATAGATGAATAAATAAATCTTGGAAAAAAACACAAATTAAAATGAATAGTCGCGTGAAAACTACAACAAACAGGAATATGGTTCCACCCTAACAAAAACAGTCTTTGGGCAATTCTAGTGTTTCAAGAATCAATACAACCTGCTTCTTTTTTACTTTTTCTCTTCTAGGGATTCTTTGAAACAATATACATGCGTAGTAAGCAGCTAAAAGATTCCCTGATTGATGAAAAGATGTTATTGATACGCTATTTTGATAGCCTGACTGAATATACTGTATTTTGGTCTCCTTCCCTACTTCAATGTGGATACATTTAAAGTTTTACCGGGGATAACAGTACAATAGACGGATTGGAGGCACACATTTGTCGGTCAATGTTGGTATTACCGGAATAATTTTTTGGGTCATGAAACTATTGTTAATAGATGCATTTTGACTTTTTGAACATCTTTTCTCTCTTGTAAAACTACCGCAAACTCACCGTTATGGATTTATTCCGGCCAAAATATTCTTGTATTTATACATATTCCGTTTTCGTTGATCGGAAATTTGAAATCGCTAACGTTTTAAGACCGAAAATTGCTCTGTGGCTTTTAGAGACAATTTTTTGTTAGGTTAGGATAGGTTTGCGGTAGTTTTTCAAGAGAGAAAAGAGCAAAATGCATCTATTAACAAAAGTTTCATGACCCAAAAAAAATGTTCCAGTAATACCAACATTGACCCATTTGTCACCTTCAACATCACCTCCTTCAAAACACAAAATCGAAATCCCCTTCACTCCCATCACCCAGTAATCCCTTTGTTTCAAAAAAAATATAGTTTCTAAAATGTTGTAGGTTTAGTCTGATAGTCTAATCAAAAAATTCGACCGATAGTCTTGAGATTTGTAAGTGAAGTAGTGACAATGGGCACAGGGAGGGGACAGGTTGCCCTCTAGCCACTTTTGACTGTTAAAGACACCAGGACTATCATTTTCCGATGAATGTGTTCCTTCAGAGTATTTACAACCACTTCTTCCACTTAGCGGCAACATACTTCTAACAGATGACTCACTAATCTAAAAAGACACCTCGGATTTCACTCTAAGGTTATTATAAAAAAAAAAAAAAAAAAAAAAAAAAAAAAAAAAAAAAAACTAAACAGCGTACAGTGTAAACTGTATCAATTGTACAAACAATAGGCCCCGAACCCCATGGAGAAATGTCAGTTGCCTGTGTGTGATTTTAATTTTCAGTTACCAGGCACTGGGGATCACTTTTTACGAGGTTTTAGCTACAGTTGCAACCATGGAGAAATGCCAGATTACCATCCTCAGAGGAAATTGAGTTTAGATAATATCCTAGATAAATATTAGCCTTAAAAGACAATCATAAGCTGGATAAATAATAAAAGAAAAACTTGACAATCTTTTACAACCAGAAAGCTGTTTCTGGTAGTATTTATTTTTGGATTACTTATTTTCCAATATACCATTATATGTTAACTGTACATAAAAAAGGGAGAGGAAATAGGATAACTAATTAACAGGTGAAAATTCCCCCATCACGTATGTCCTGACGGAAATGTATTCAGTGAAATCGAAATTTGAAAAATAAAAAAAAAAAACACTTTCCAACTCTTTCATTCCCAGTTTGAAAATCTGTGGGCAACCCATCTCAAGGATGAAAAACTATTGATAAAAACACTTTAAAATGTTGAGCCGAAAAAAAACAAGCCCGATGATTCGGCTTGTACAAAAATAAATAAATAAAGGACATCCCAAATCAAGGTAATTTAGACAACGGTTTTTCAGCAGCCCCTTCCCCCAGAAAAAACAACTTCACCAAGCATACTCACAAGCTTATCAAGCATACTCACAAGTTCATCAAGCATAAGAGAATTTTTTCTCAGTAGAGTAGGCAGAACCAATACATAAAGAAACCCAGGATTCATGCATATAATTGGTAGTTTAAAACAACTGCAATTTATGACTCGATAAAAAAGACATTGTGATACAGTTACTTCCCAAAGCAATAGGGTACTGAGAATTAAAATATCAAACAACAACTGAGCCTGGAAGGCAGCTGCATGAAAGGCCTTCTCATATTTTGACCAAACACAAACACAAGTAGTAATAATTAAGATACGTTTCATATAATTCTACAGAGGGTGCATTGGCTTGACATAGGTAGAGGTTGTATGGCTAATTATAATGACAATATAAGAGACAAGGATGGAAAAACATAAAGTAATGATAAAGTTACAAGAGGAGCTATTATGCTTCTAATGGGTTCTAATGTAATCAATAAATAAACCTACCTGGTGACGTTCCAACAATGCATCTGCCCCAGTGACATCATTAGCAAGCTCATCAGAAGAGACCAGACCGGTCATGGCGGAAGTCCACGACGTCAGATCTCTATAGTCACTCAAATACCTTTGCAGTTCGTATGAATCTAAGAGAATTTTTTACGGCAATTGGCTCTTTCTGTGAGCCTCGACCACTCGACATGAATCTCAGCTTGCTTAGTTAGAACCGTATCAGCCACATCTGGATGATTCTGAATAAGGCGAGCAGCAACTTCATCTAGATGCCGAATCTGTAAGATAATTGAATCCCTCCCGTTTTGAAGAGTATTTAGCTAATTGTATAGATTAGGAAAGAGGCATAAGGAGAAAACTCAAAGAATTCATAAAATTTAAATTTAGAAAGAAAACTAAACAAATTGTTTATTTTAGTACCACTTTAATGTACATCCAAGCCAATGAAGTCAAATCAGTGCGTGTAAGGCTAGGGAGCACTGCTTATTCATGGTTATTAGTAAAAATAAATAAATGAATAATGGGGAAAAAATGAAAAATACCCTTTGACGAGAGTTAAGCTTTTGTATAATTAAAAGGTGCTCGAATGCTATCACTGGTAGCTTTGACCATCAATAAGAGGAGATCCAATCTCCTACAGCTTATCCATAGGTCCTTATTACCTACGGTAAGTGGGACAAAATTAGATGCAATTCTAACCCTTCCTTCTTTCCCAAAAAATACGAATTCCACAATGCTTGAACTTTGAAACGGTACATACAAATTTCTTAACTTTAATAGGGCTATAAGTCAACTAATTTTTACTTAAGGTCACAATCCAAAGTTCTAGTATATGGCATAGTACCTTGATTAAAGGATGGGTTCGCAATATTATGATGACAGAATATTCTTAATTAATTAGCCAATTTTGTCATATATTGCCTTTAATTAGCTCTCTATTATGCACAGTAAATAGAAAGCAGTGCTGGTGATTGCGTCTCACTTTCTATAATGTTTTCCATACCTCTTAGCCCTGGCTAAAGCCCTTCAACAGCGGCATCCATCTTGTAGCAAAGTCGTTGTAATTGACGACGCATGCTTTGCTTCCACTTTCCAAAATTTTCGGGGATTTCCCCGAAAATCCAGAAAAACCCCAAAAAAGGCGTTCCCCGAATCCCCTAGAAGTCCCCGAATATTTTTCTTTTCCCTTGATCTACCCGAAAACAGAGTTAGTAGAGGGCTCACTTTCCGTTCCCTAATTTTAATTCTTTTTTGCACCTTTATTTTGCAAACCAAAATGGGAATGAAACAATTGAATGCTGATTCATCCTCTGTTATTGTGATAATAAAAATGGTAAAAATGTAGTCATATGTCAAGGCTAATGCGACCGCCGAAGAAGAAGCTACGATTATCTGTAGACTTCCAATTTAATAGTAAGTCAGTTTTGTCACACGCTTATAATTTTTCTAGCTGTTTATCATTTTTAAATCACTATTTCCTATTTTGATTTCGGCATACCAAAAACAAAAGACTTTGATTTGATCACCTCTAAAAATACAAAACGAAAAACTTTAAATAGTGTCGGATGTTCTTTGATATAAGATACTAGTTGCCGACTAATTTCTCCTTATTCTAATAAAGTATCCAATTACAAAAAGTCCCTTCTTTATTCATAAGCAGACAAATTGCAACTAACAAAATGAATCAAGTCTAAGTTCATTACAGTCCGAGTTCGTTATCTTAGCTCTCACTTACGTAATTGCACACAAGCAAAGACTTGACATGAAAAAGGATTTAGCTAGTAGTAAAATTTACATCAGCGATTCATGACACCCTACCCTTCCACAAGAAGATGACAGAGACATCTTTAATACAACTATCCAACATCCTTAATCAAACAATATTACTTCGAACAGCCTTTAAAGGGCATCAGCATTTGCGTTCATGGATCAAGGTTAGCTCTTAAAGGTAAACTGAAACTCTTTTGAGCTAATGACCAGCAAGTCGAACGAGCGTTGCAACTTCGAGCAACATTAGGCCACCTCAGAAGGTTTGGTACGTTTCTCCGAAGAAATGGCGTCCCTTAAGGTAATGCTCAAAGCTTTGAATTCCCCATTTGAGAGCCAGAGCTTCTTTTTCCACGGTTGAGTAACAGCTTTCAGCCGGGAACAGTTTCCTAAAACGGAACATAATTGGGTTTCTTCGCCACCCCTTTGGGTGAGGACTGCTCCAGCGCCTGTGTCAAAGGTCTCTGTCAGTAAAATAGAATCTTTACTTAAACCAGGTGTAGCCAAAACAGGGTCTTTTTTGAGTCCTCATTACAGGTTCAAAAATGCCCCAACCTGTATCTCGTTCAGATTCAACTTGTTTGGAGAACCTTTCTTCAGGAGCAAAGTGAGCGGCTCAGCAATTTCAGAAAAATTCTTTATAAAACGTTGATAATATGCTGCTATCCCAATATATGAACGAATTTCCTTCTTGGACATAGGTAGGGGGAAATTTTGAAAAGCCTGGACCTTGCTTTCCAATGGGACGATTTCCCAATTTCCAATGCGGTAACCCAGGTAACGAACCTCACTCTGAGCCAATTTAATCTTTCTAGGGTGAATCCTTAGCCCTGCTTCCTGTATGTTCTCTAGCCTTCTTTTAAATTATACTAGGTGTTCCTCCTAAGAGCCACTAAAGATGAAAATATCATCCAAACGGGCTCGAGCGAATACCTTACAGAGCTCTAAAACCTTATCCATAAGACACTGGAAGGTCTTGGGAGCACCATGCAAGCGGGATGGAACGACTAGAAACTGACAGAGCCTGGAATGCTGTCTTGTCCCGGTTACCTTTCACTAGTTTGATCTTCCAGTACCCTCTAACCAAGTCTAGGACATTCAATATTTTCTTGATGCCAACCATCTCCACGAGCTCATCTCTATGAGGTAAAGGAAACGCATCAAAGCGACATATATTGTTAAACCTACGAAAGTCGAGACAGAAACGTAGTGATCCTTCTGATTTTTCGATTTTTACGACTGAAGAACATCATGGGCTAGAAGATGGTTCAATAATGCTTAAGTCCAGCATGCAGTTGACATCCTGCGCAATGGCGACCTGTTGGCTTTGCGGGATGCGATATGGCCTCTGCCTCAGAGGTCGTTAATTAATCTGATGTTTCATGATGTCAGTTCTTCCCGATGCCCCTGATAAAGTTTGTTGGAAATACTTCATTAGACTTAATAGCATTTCTTTTCTTTTTTTTACCAAGGTAAGTTACTGATTCACACAGACCAGAACCAACTTCACTATTACTACTGTTCATACATTCAAATACATTCAGATTTCTGTCGATGGCTGTCATCGAAATTTCTGGCAGTCTCCTCTCGAATCGTCGCAGAAGGTTGATGTGAAGCACTCTACATTTATTTCTCACTTCTGGCATATCAATTATAAAAATTAAACTTGTCACAAATGAAACGTGTTTCAGTATCCCACTTCTTACAACAATTTGTTGCAGACTAATTTCTTCCTATTCCAATAAAGTATCCAAATGCCAAAAAATCTCTTCTTTATTCATAAACAGACAAATTGCAATCAACAAAATAAATAAAAGTTGATTTCAGTCCGAGTTCAGTATCTTGGCAATAACTCACGCAATCACACAAAAGACATGATATAAAAAAGGACTTAGCTAGGAGTACAATTTATATAGGCGATTCATGACAATACTTCAAAGAATTTCAGTCAAATCTATGAAATGACAGGTCAGATATTCCATCACAATTTATACAACCATTAAACGACAGTACTTCACATTTTTCTTTGAAGAAGACACTTTATCTAAAAAAACATGTTCTTAACAGACAACAAGTGATATCAATGTAATAAAACAATACAAAATTCATGGAGAATAGATAATGTGTACCCGCACTTCCCACAACAAATCATTGCAATTAAGTAATTTCATAAGGAGAACCCATTGTAAGCTGATTGGAGTATATTTTTATTTTTATCTGAAGATATTTTTACACAGTCAAAGAGATGAATAGACTAATTATTTAGAATTATGTAGTACATATACCCTTAAAAAATTTTGAAACTGGAACAGGATACTAAATGAGTGTTTGAAAGTTAAAGTCTTCAAGAATTGTGCTTGATTTTTTCTGTACCTTTTTTTTCTTTTTCGTTGTCTTATGTTCCTCTTTAGTGCATTTTTATTGTATATGGAGGGTAACAATTGTAGAGTTCCTATGTCTCAAGTCGATTTGCTCTTTATTAAGACCCAAGCACCTGTAAATATAACAACATAAGCACATAACAAAAGCAACACTAAGCTGATAAGCAAGCAATCTCAGCAGGCTGCTACAACAATATAAGCACATAACAAAGCAACACTAAACTAATAAGCAAGCATGCCCAGCAGGATGCTACATCTTCCTTCTTCTGAGCGTGCTATTGTCTCTATAAGTTTAACCTGGTGGGTTTAATTATTGTTCTACCCAATCTTGTTTGCGTCACTCCGCCTCTGTCCAGGAATGGTTTTGTTTGTTGCTGTGTTACAACGCTAGTAGGGACATTGACAATATTTCCAATGTGTTCGGGGAGGGCTACCAGGCTGGGTGAGGCTGGACGCTCAACCGGGCTGACTCTGGGTACCAACTCGGACGGTTGGGTGGTTTCTACATTTTGGTAGTCTTGTTTTGAGTGGATTGCTTCGTCTGAATTCCAATGGGAGAGTCTGACCCTGTTGCGTCGGAGCGTTGATCCGTCGTCAGTAGCAATTGTGTAGGATCGCGGCTGTGGGCACACTTCGACAATGGTTCCTCTCTTCCTAGGACTGCTGGGTGTCATTTGGACACTCACTCTTGACCCTACCTGAATTTTGGGTAGGGATTTAGCGGTCCTGTCGTTGTACTCCTTTTGTCGCACTCTTGATTTCTCTCTGTGTTTCTGAAAGCTTGCTTTGGACACGATGTTCTTCTCTAGATGATTCTGCGTGACAGGGAGGACTGATCGCAGCTGTCGGCTCATGAGCAGCTGGGCTGGTGAAGCCATACCGTCTACGGGCGTGTTCCGGTATTCTAGGATACTGATGTATGGGTCCTGTGAACTGATCTTGGACTTGTTCAAGATTCTCTTACAGGTTTGCACGCATTTCTCGACGAGCCCGTTTGCTGTGGGGTGATAAGGGCTAGACGTTTGATGTTCAATGCCCCAGTTTTCTGTGAATAGCCTGAATTCGCTGAAACTGAACTGTGGCCCGTTATCAGAAGTGAGAATTGCTGGTATTCCATGGCGAGCAAAGTGTCCTTTGAGTTTTGTAACCACATGAAAAGTGGTGGCGGAGGTTAGGTTGTCCACCTCAAAATAGTGGCTGTAATAGTCGACCGTTATTGCATACTGCTTCCCATTCTATTCAAACAAATCACATCCCACATACTGCCATAGTAGTGACGGGATCGGCGTGGGAATCATTGGCTCTTTTTGATTGTTCGACATCGTTTGAGTGCAGGCATCACATCTTTGGATAAACCTTTCAATGTCTTTTCCGATACCTGGCCAGTAAATAATCATTCGGGCTCTTTGCTTGGTTTTTTCAGTGTCCAAATGAGTGAAATGTAGTCCCTTTAAGACGTTGTCTCGTAAACTGGTAGGAATGACAATTCTTGAACCTTTGAAGATCAGGTCATCATGCGTTGAGAGATCTTGGCGAATGCTCCAGTATTGGACTATGGTGTTTGGGCATTGTCTCTTGTTGTCAGGCCATCCCTCCAAGATGACCCTCTTCAGCACTTGGAGTTCGTGATCTGTCAAGGTCTCCTGTTTGATCTCCTCCAGTCTGCTGCCCGTGGCGGGTATGGATTTTACAAACGAATGTAGAAAGATTTCGATCTCTTTGTGTAATTCTTCATCAATGTCTGGAAGATGTAGTCTTGAGAGTGCATCTGCAACAGGGATTTCCGTACCGGCTTGGTGCTTGAAAGCCAAGTCATACGGCTGTATGTACATCATCAGGCGTTGAATCCTTGGTGGTGCTGTATGGAGGGGTTTGATTAGCATAGATTCGAGTGGTCGATGATCCGTGATGACTTGTACTTTCCTTCCGTATAGATAGTGGTGGTAATGACGGCAGCCATAGACTATGGCAAAGAGTTCCTTTTCTAGCTGTGAGTAGTTCTGTTCGGATTTACTCAGCGATCTTGATGCGTAAGCAAAGATTTTGCCATTCGCGGATATTTGTTCCCCTAGTCCATGTTTTGAGGCGTCAACTTCGAGCTCAAGGGTTGGGCTGGAGCTGTCAAAGAAATCCAGGCTGGTTACTATGGACTCTTTGAGCTGGTTGAGACATGTAGTGTGGAGCTCTTTCCATTCGAACTCGTTAGCTTTAATCAGATCCCTTAATGGTTGGTTCTGTGTTGCCAGGTTTGGGATGTACCTTGAGAAAAAGTTTAGCATTCCAAGGAGAGTCTGCAGTTCCTCCTTCGATTTTGGAGTAGGCATCTCGTTGATAGCACGGAGTTTCTTGGTGTCTGGTTTGATGCCAGCATTGCTGATGATGTGGCCGAAGTGGCAGACTGATTGGACTGCACTCTGGCACTTTGATCTATTAAATTTCACCCCCTTCTGTCTTGCTCTTTCGAGCACGTCCGTAAGTCTTCTATTGTGCTCTTCTCGTGTGGCTCCATAGATAAGTAGGTCATCGACAAGTATTTTAAGACCTTTCAGACCTTGAAATATCTCTTCCATCTTCCGCTGGAACTTGCCCTGGGCAGATATCAGCCCAAAGGGATATCTCCTCCAACGGTATCTGCCATAAATTGTATTAAAGGTCGTGAGGTCTGAAGCTGATTTTGAGAGCACAAGCGACCAGTACCCTGAGGTGGCATCAAGCTTTGAGAAATATTTCGCACCACTCAAATCAGCAATGGCATCTTCAAAAGTCGGGATTGGGTAATGAGGGCGCTTGATGGCTTTGTTCAGGTCTACTGGACCAATACAAATTCTCACACCGCCATCCTTCTTTTCAACTAGCACCATCGAGTTGATCCATTCCGTAGGCTCTTCCACCTTTTCTATTATCCCCAAGCTTTCCAATCTGTTCAAATCTTGTTTCAATTTCTCACGCATTGCAATAGGCATTTTTCTGGCAGGATATGCTGTCGGCACAACTCCTTCCTTGAGGTGAACCTCGCACTTGCCTTGTATTTTCCCAATGCCAGAGAACAGCTCTTTGTACTGTTCAAGGAGTGGCCCCAAATCTGGCGTTGATTTGCTGTCATCTGAGGCATCTATATTCAGGAAAAGTTTCACCAGGTTCATGTTTTTGCTAGACTTGAATCCGAGGATAGGAACAGAATTTCCTCCAGCTATGAAAAACCTATGTTTCTGTTCAGGAGCTCCATTATAGCTGCATGACAGGAGGCAGGTTCCAGCTGTTGGGATCGTTGAGCCACAGTAACTGGTGAGTTTTTGCTTTGTTGGCTGTATGAGTGGTTTTGGAGCAAGGAGATCAAAGTAGTGTTTTGGTATGATGTTTGCCTGAGCACCAGTATCGATTTTGAAGCTTACAGTAGTCTGATTGTTGATCTTCAGTGGAACAAACGCCTCATCCTTACTCCCATCTTGCTTTGCAGCATATAGCATTATTTCATCTTCTTCAGCAGTTTCTGCTATTCGGCTCTGTTCGTCATTTTCGATAGCAGTCACGACTTTGCTGCGGCAGACTTTTGCAAAGTGGTTTAATTTTCTGCACTTTGAGCATGTTTTCCCTTTGGCAGGACAGCTGTGTCCAGGGCCATAGATTCCTCCACAGAAGTAGCACTCTGTGCCTTTTGTTCTTGGTCTTGCGTCTGCTGGTTTTGGTTGTTTCCTGTATACTACATCCACTTCCTGTTTGATTGGGGGATGGTGGGAATTGTTGTGAAATGATTTCAGCTGTGCTTGGGTCGTCTCATAGATCCTACAAACTTCTACTGCTCTTTCAAGTGTTAGGCTGTTGCCGTCAGCTAGAAGTTTTTCTCGTATTCTTGGATTTCTGATTCCGCAGACGATTTTGTCTCTGGTCATCTCGTTTGGATCATGGTATTCGCATGGCTTGACTAGCAACTTCAGCTCTGTGATGTATTTCTCAAGTGTCTCTCCATCACGCTGGTCACGTTTCTGGAAGATATATCTGGCAAATACTTTGTTCTTCTTTGGAGCAGCATACTCACGAAATTTCAGAAGGTAAGGCTCGATTTTATTTGCATCGTCTGCTTCAATGTCAAAAGTTTTAAAGATGTCTCTTCCTTTTTCACCAATCCATATAAGTAGATAGGCACACTGAATCTTCTCCAATTTACCAGAAAGAGGGCCTAGAAACATATGTCTTGCATGTTCTTCAAACTTTGACCATTCTTCATCAAGATTTTCAGATTCCCAGTTGATTGCTGGAGGGGCACCTCCATCCATCTTTGCTGTTCAAGATCCCTCTTCTGACACCATGTAGAGTTCCTATGTCTCAAGTTGATTTAGCTCTTTATTAAGACCCAAGCACCTGTAAATATAACAACATAAGCACATAACAAAAGCAACATTAATCTGATAAGCAACCAATTTCAGCAGGCTGCTACAACAATATAAGCACATAACAAAGCAACACTAAACTAATAAGCAAGCATGCCCAGCAGGATGCTACAACAATAAATTATTATTACTTGTAGTATAGTGAGATGGCATAAAAGTGTCATTAATAGGTGAGCCAACAGTTAGGTATATTTAAAATGAAACACAATAAAATTTTGAAAACAACAGTACAAATACTAAAATACTTACCTATAACATTCCTAAAAATACTCTACTTCACCCTCCCTCTTTTCAAATATTTTATCATCCTAAATTATACAGGTCTATGTTTCTTGGGTTTGAAAGTGATTTACAGCAAAAAGTAATGAAGAATTTATGAGCTGGATCTTATATAATCATCCATCAGTGGGAAGGGATTGAATTAACAGTAAATTTTCACATCAATTCATTAATGAAATAGGCCTAGTTAAAAGATAGATATACCTGTATAATCATAATATAACATTGAAGCCAAACACAACATTCATTTGCATTGGAAATAGTCTTTACTCCTATCTCCCCTTATGTGCAAATATTTAGCCCATCAAATTTATCGAACTTATAGGCAATAAATTCATGGTAAAATTCTAGTTTAGCTACTTTTGCTTTCTTGGAAAGGATTTAGATTACGAAAATGAAACTTTCTGGAATGGATCTACAGACTCAAGTCTCTCATGAAAAACCATATTTGAGTACCTACCTCTAACGATTCTCTCTTTGAAGAGAACTGATCTTTGGAAATCTTTGTATTAGAAAAGTGAAACCTTGCAACATAGGTCTTACGCTTTAACGAAGTGCAAGAAAACTGTTTTCAGCTTTAAAACTATGAGGTTTCAAAAATCTGCAAGTAGATTTCCAAAATTTAGAAAACCCCTTTGTTATGACAAAGCTCTACTCAATTAACAGAAATTACTTTTTCAAGACTAAAACCAGATAAAAAGAAACATAAAACAGAAAATGAAGATATATATATATATACAATCTGAGCCTCTTCAGAACAAGACACAGAACAAATATTTTATATCTAGCTAGAACAAAAAGACACACATGTAGATTGAAAATTGTATCGTTAAATTCATGCTTTTATTTGTATTTTTGATAATTCATCCCGAGCTTTATCCTGGGCTTCAGATAAGGGAAAAGGGGATTCTACGCAAAAGTTCCAAGGTGTCAGCTCACAGTGCCAATACATTGGAATTTAGCTTGTGTGTTTTGTTTAAATTAGGCTGTGTGTCTGCATCTGCTGGTACATGTTTCATGTTCCCCCTCGCAAACTCAAAACCCAAGCTGCAACCCTGGTCCTCATCTCATATAGCCCTAAGCCATATAAAAAAGACAAATGATACAAAAACAATGGAATTCTTGCTTTACATTATTCAACAATTATCAATGAATTTTTTTTCTATCGTAATCTTTTTGAATCAGCTTTCATCAATTATTATGTTACTTTCTTATAAAGCCTAAGGTTATACAAGACCATTAGAGATGAAATGGGAATAAATTGTCAAAATGCAAAAGCTGATCGTGAACATGCAAATAAAATGAGTAACTTAAATATGTGCAGGTAAATTTGAAAACACTTCCCTTACTGGGATAGTAATTAGGCGATAATGTCACTTGATACCTCTTCACATGTTTTTTTCCAATATTTAATCATAAAATCAATTTAAAACCCTTTATGAACCACTAAAGTGAATATATTTTTCCCATCTTTGGCTGTTGAAAAGGATTAAAACCAAAGTTTCACTTCATTAAATGGAGAATAATTGTAGTTAACACATTTTGACCGCACACCTATTACGTTTTACCCTTACTTCTCTACCTCCTAATGTGGAATGTATATTTTAAATCATATGCTTCTTATATGCTTTCCAGTTCTTTATTTTGTCATAGTTGGTTCAATTTACATGAATACAACTTAAATAAGAGCAATTTTAATTCTTTTTTTTTAGTAGTTTTACCAAAATGTTGACAGTAATCTCTCGTGGTTGATAAGTTTGTTTGTGTGATTTTACCCTGATCTTAGCCTTTATCTGTATCTTAGGCAGCTACACAACTATGATTTTTATGTGACAATTATCCAGATATATTGTATGTCTTTGGCATGTGGCTGATATTAATATTGACCATCATATCCATGGGAATAAGCCAGATTAAGTTCTAGAAATAATAAAAAAATATAACTATTTCAGCATTATGACGTATAAACCTGCAGCTATAAACAGTGGAAATTTGGCGGATCATATAAAATGGCTATTTTTCCATAAAAGCAGAGTGGGGTGAACCAATTGTAAGCAAGCAAGGTAAAAGTAGAGCTATATTAGGAGCAAACCTTTGTCTTGCTTTAGCACTAAAGTACTATTTTAGCACTATTTCATCATTTGTAGCATTTGCTACGATTTTTAGCACTGTAGTACGTGCTACAATTTGTAGCACTTTCGTAATACAATTTCTTCTTTTTTGTCATAGCTGAAATCGTGAGGATTTTGAAAAAAGGCACAGGGATTACGTCTGACAGTCAAGCTTAGCGCATTTAAGCGTAGAATTTCAAATCATGGATTCGAGTCTTATTTACATGTTTTTTTTTATGCCATTCTTCGTAAATTGCAAGGATGACGAAGACGGGGTCAAATTTGCCACAAAATGTGAAGGTTTGGAACCCAATGCTTTTTATATGAAATTGTACAAAGTAACTTCCTGTCTGATGGCTCCTAGGCTTTTGGTCTAGGCGACATAGCCTAGACAAAGATTATTAACCTATTAGGCATTAGTTTGGGTAATTTTTCCAGTAAAATTATGAAAAGTCACGGTAAAATTCTAGTTAATTGACTTCTCGCTCTCTCAGAAGGGGTTTAGGTTAGGAAAATGAAACTTTCACAGATGGGTCTACAGGCTGAAGTTTATCCTGGGAAGGTATTCTAAAGTACCCACCTCCACTCCTTCTCCCTCTAGAGGGCCCTGAAATTTGCCTACATGACAGGTCTATACCTATTAAAATTTTGACAAAACAACATTTTACCTTAATTTTCAGTTAGGATACTAGTTGCTTTTTCTCTGCCTTTAGGTCTGAAAATGTAATTTTTTTTTATTTGACTAGAATTTTGAGCCATATCAATGTTTTTTTTGAAATTTAGGAAATGTGTTTGCATATCTTTAAAACCTTATAAAATAGAATTGAGCAAAGTTATGAAGCTGAAAACAATTTTGTTCTACTTCAAATAAGCAGAAGATCTATTTTGCAAGGTTTCACTTTTATAAGACACATATTTTTAAAGGTCATCAAAAGTCAGAGCCCTCTAGAGGGAGAAGGAGTAGAGGTAGTTGCTTCAAAATACCTTCCTGGGACATACTTAAGTCTGTAGATTCACCCCTGAAAGTTTCATTTTCCTAACCTAAACCCTTTCTGAGATAGCTAGAAGTCAAATTAACTAGAATTTTGCCAAAGTTTCTTTTGGGGTTCTTCAAAAGTATTTAGGTTATAAATATGAAACTTCCAGTAATGAATCCAGGGCCAAAAACCTGGTAGGCCTATGGGAAGCTATTGCTGGTAAAGTTTTACTTCAGCCAATTTTAGCTATCTTGGAAAGGGGTTATTTTAGGAAAAAAACTTTTGGTAGTGAGTCCAGGGCCAAAACCAGGCTCCAGGAAGGTATTACCAAGCTTCCATGTTAATGCCCTTCTGATTTCTAAGTCTTAAAAATTTGCCTACCTGACATGTTCTGAGGCTAAACTGGTAAATTTGGTATTACCAGAACAATTTTTTTGGGTCATGAAGCTATTGTTAATAGATGCATTTTGACTTTTTGAACATCTTTTCTCTCTTGCAAAACTACTGCAAACTCACCATTATGTAGTTATTCCAGCCCAAATATTCTTGTATTTATACATATAGAATTGCAACCTTTTCTGTTTTCTGTAAGATTTATTACACTATTGTTGCTATTGAATAATTATAAAATCTTTAAAACTTATTCAAGAAATTTTGAGGTAAAGCATAGCATATATTAAATATGTAAACTAACCATTGCTGTATTTAATATTTGCCATGCTTTACCCCCACCTCCTTAAAGTGCAAATATGTAGCCTAAATTTATTTGCATGAACCAAACCAAAATACAAACTAAATACTTAAATAAAATATAGCTACAATTTATTTTGGTCGTAAAATGTTAGCAATTTCAAATTTCTGATCAACAAAAATAGAAATGATTGCAATTCTATATGTATAAATACAAGAATATTTGGGCTGGAATAACTCCATAACAGTGAGTTTGTGGTAGTTTTGCAAGAGAGAAAAGATGTTCAAAAAGTCAAAATGCATCTATTAACAATAGTTTCATGACCCAAAAAAATGTTCCATTAATACCAAAAATTAATATATTAAGTATGCAAAAAATGAAAAAAATAGCTAAACCTACTGAAATTTTGACAAAACATCATTTATGTTAATTTTTGGTTATCAGTTGCTTTTTCTCTGGTTTTAGTTCTGAAAATGCAATTCCTGTTGCATTGAGTAGAATTTTAAGTCATGTAATTGGGTTTTTTAGAACATTTATGAAATGTATTTGTGGATCTTTGAAACCTCATTAATTGGGGATCTTTGAAACCTCAGAAATTAGGATAAGCAAAGTTGAAAACAGTTTTATTGTAGGCCTGCTCCAATTAAGCAGAAAATCTGTTTGCTAGGTGTCACTTTGATAAAAGAAAGATTTTAAAGGTCATGGCCCTTCAGAGGGAGAAAGAGTATAGCTAGTTACTTCAAAATACCTTCCTGGGATATACTTTAGTTTGTATACCTATCCTTGAAAGTTTCATTTTCATAAGCTAACCCCCATCCAAGGTAGCCAAAAATAGTTAAAGTAGGCTAGAATTTCACCATGTAAAAAAATTCTAGTTTAACAACTTTTTCTATCTTGGAAAGGAGTTAAGTTAGGAGAATGAAACTTTCAGGGATAGTCTAGATGTATACACTAAGTATGTCATGGGAAGCTATTTTGAAGTGCCTATCTCTACTCTTCCTCCTTCTAGAGGGCACTGATCTCTGATGACTGTTAAAATGTTTAGGTTATAAAAGCAAAACCAGTACTTATCTGATGTAGCTATGATGCTCAAAATGTGAAATTGGTTTAATGCCAATGAAATATACCTAAGTATAGTTAAAATAAAACACTTATACAACATCTCACAATTTCAATTATACTGAAAAGCAACAATTAGACCTAATCATGGACATAGGATCATAAAGGTAGAACAACACATTTAGAGCAAAGACATAGTCAATCTTTAATATATATATAAACTAAGAAAAGTGCTATGGTTTATTATTTTATAATTATGTTTAAATAGGTTAGGCTGTAAAGCTAACATTTATCTAGATTCATATGTTGTAAAAACCAGAAGAGAAAAGTTTAAGAATAGTTGCTCTCTAAAAGAGGAAATGCTAGAATAAGAAGAGAGATGTTTTAGTTTACAAAATTTGTGCTCTTTTTCATGGTTTTGATTATGTTTTTGCTAATTCCTCCCAACCCCTCTTCCTCTTTGTAGCCTTAGGCTATGTACAGAATAAACATGAAATTAAAAATGTACCATAAAATTTCTTATTTCATGGGTCTTTTCAACCATAATTGTCATTGTTCTAGCTATACACTATTGTGCTATCAACACTATTTATAGCCCTAATAATAACTTAAATTTATTTGCAGTTTTCCCCATAATTAATCTGTAATAAAACTAGCCTAGTCACTTCAAATAGACTTAAACACATCTAGTTTAGCCTGAACAATTATGCTGAATATTGAATTAAAAATGCTATAATGTATTAAGGGGTTTTATTTTGTGAAAAAAGGTGTTTTCCTGCTATAGCAATTGAAACAAATAAGCACTTGAACAAGGCTTTGACCTTACTAACCTAGACCAAAATAGAATAGTCAAACAGAAGTGTCCATGTCTATGCAAAAATTATCATCAGTAAGTCTAAAGTATAATAAAGTTACAAGCAAAACATTTCAAATCTAATGAAATATTCCCAAGTGATCACCTCCCATTAGGACTTCTCAGAGAAATATACACTTGCCTATATGGGTTCTTAGTTAATTAAACTCCTTACACAGCAAAGTGGAGCACCCATAATAAGCTTAATTTAGAATGCAAATGATAATAGAAGAAAAGATGATGACCTGATTAATGCAAATATGGTGCATGTTATGAAATAGGAATTGCAATGTTTTTACTTTAGTTCTTTGTATAATCTATGGCTCTATGCCAGTGGTGGGAGAGAGGCAGGAGATGGATTGCTAGAGCCATAAAAATGAATATAAAATAAGCAATTCAAAAATTTATCTTTTTGTTCTAGCATGTGTCCATCTGGAAAGGTGCTATTCTTAACTTTCACCCCTAGAAAGTTTCCAAGATTATGGTTGGTCAATCCCAACTAGCTTAGCACTAACTAGTAATCCCAAGTGTTTAAACCTGTATGCTTAATGTGGATCATTGGGAGCCTATTATTTATGTATAGGAAAGATACTTTTTATTAAGAATTTCTGTCCAAGACTAGGCACTGGCCAAATAATGGAAGTCTTACTGTACATAGTTTAGGCTTAAAAATGAACAAAGCTTGGGCATGACCACAGCTTTTGCCAGTGCTGAATCTTATATACAATATTTGATTAAGATTTATCAATCCTTAAACAGAAGTGATCCTGGACGGCAGGCTCCTAGACTGATCTCGGACACAACATCAATGATTTTAATACCATTAGATTCCCTGAACTTATAACACATCTCAAGGCAAGCTGCCATTTCCCAAGACTCTTTTAAACAAAATGGCTATTTCAGAATTTCAATTGAATATTTCTGGATGGAAGGCAGCTAGAGCATGGGAGGGAAACTGGCAGCAGTCCAACCACACTAAAATACCCCCTTCAACATTTCCTGAAAGTTTCAACTTAATATCCTCAGCCATTCTTGAGATATTGCAGATCCACCTTTTTGATAAACTGGATTTGATTTATTTTAAAATAGCCTCCAAATTTTCCAAAGTCTCCAATTCTCTTGGTTTTGTTGGATGCACCCAAGGTTCAAGGTTTCAGGTTATACTACTGTACAACACACACAGTATAAAGAGGGTCAAGCTGGAGACACAAGGTTGATTGAAAATAACCTGGTATAATAATATGACACACTTATTTGACAAAAAAAACTAATTACATAAAGTAAATATTAATAATTCCATGACTCACAATTAGACAGGAACCCACCCACAAACCAACTGACATTTGGCAAAGATCAACCTGAAAACCCACAAAAAAAAGTGCACAAGTGAGGGTAACCAATGGCGGGCAAGTTATGTGAAAAAAAATTATACCACCATAAGGACAGCAAACAATAAACTATTTATTTTAAGATTTAGTTTATCATTGATTCTTGAATTTATTTATAAGGATAGAATGAAGTTGTTTTTTATATTTGGCTGAGATTTATTGTAATCTATATATGATAGATAAAGATGCCATGAATCTGTGATTGAAAAATATGGTGAGAACTGCAATTTCTCATTGGTTAATTTAAGGTGCTGCATTTTCTATTTATGAAGGGTTTCATAAGCATGGTCAGGTTGCTTAGGGAAAAAGTTGCTTGCACAAAAGTGTGAAGACAGTTCCAAGTGGTCATATTTTACCTTAAATGAAAAAGAATTAAAAGTGAATAATTCAGAAACAGGCAAAATATTAGTTAATAATGTAGAGTTTCAGTTTTAGTTTTATTTGGATAGGAAGATGGGGATGGTAAATGTCTTTGCAAAATTCAAAAAGCCTAGTTTTGAAGAGTCTGTATCAGTTTTATAAGATATTTGAATGCTGCAAAATAAGTCAGGGGACAATATGTAAGATGGGAATGTACCAATGCAAAATAAATGAGGAGTAGAATGTTATATGGGAAAAAATGCTGAAGCCTCCATGTCACACCAACTCCTTGGGCAACTTTAACGTGTGATCTATTACAACGTTATTTATGCAATAGATTTTCGTCAATAATTATACCCAGGTACTGGAGTGAAGTTACCCTTAGAATTGAAATATCTGTAGCCTGATCCATTAAGACGGAGACAGTTTACTCGCCCCTGCATCCATGACCTGAGGGATTCTTTTAGGATTTTTGTATTAATTTCCGGTTTCTTTTCCTCTAAATATTCAGCTGTCAAATCCAACAGAGTTTGTAGCTCCGAACGGGATCTGGCGACCAAGGCAATATCATCGTCAAATAATAGTAATGATAATACTTTATTTCCAAGGTGTACAACTGGTGGCCCCCTTTTTTTTAAGGTATTCGGCAAGATCATTTATAAAATAGCAAAAAGTTTTGGTGATATGGTACTACCCTGTTTTACACCTTTTACATTAAAAAAAAACTCTAGATATACCGCTTCCTGCTATCTTTACCACATTTCTATTTAAACAGTAGCCTACATTGAAAGAAGAACCCTTAAAAAGGGTGTTGGAACTCCTGTTCCTAAAAGCGTTCTAAACAAAATTATGGTCAACATTGTCAAATGCTCTACTTAAATCAAGAAAAGCAATGTACAACTTTCCGTTTCACTTGCAATACTTTCGATCAGATGATGAGTACCCTTTACGGAAACCGGCTTGCTCTTCTCCCAGAATTTACCTCTTATCCAGCCATAATTCCAGCCTTTTGTTTAAGATTTTGTCCAAAATTTTTCCAAGACAATGTTTCCTAACCTGATTGGTCAGTAATTCTCGCACAAACTTGCATCATCTTTCTTAAATTAAGATACCTATAGATATCTTCCAAGGATCAGGCCACCTTTTTTCTTTCATAACCAAGTTATACAACCCCGGAAGCAGAGGTAATAATACTACTTGTAGTACATCCAAAGCCTTTGCTGGAATTCCATCTGGTCCTGGTGCAGACCCACCCCTAGTTTGGTTTATGGCATCTTCTACTTCTTCCCGCTGCATTTGGCGACAAAGCTGATAATCGTCTTCCAGTAGGGGGTAATCAGTGTGGTCACAAGAGGGGGTTTTGACTCCTTCTGCCAGTTTCTCTAAAATCGGGTGGGGGCTGTTGTGTACCAGATGCTGTACCTGCTTCTAGTTTTTCAAAGAGGGGGGGGGGCACTAGTCCTCCTGAGGAATACTTCTGGGAGCAGATATCTTTTTTGATGAAACTCTTTTCCAGAATTCTCGGGAATCTTTTGTCTTATGGAGATGCGGAAGTTCATTTTGTTCCCGCCATCGGAACTCTAGTTTCTTAATTTTTATAATTAGTTTATATTATATTCTTTTACTTCTATAATGTCGAAGCAAATCCAGTTTTCTAAATTTCCTTTGTGGATTTTTTAAATATGTTCTAGCATTTGATTTAATTCTTCTTTTTTCCGTTCACATTCATTGTCGAAAAATGTGCTTTTTTGTTTCCCCTTATCAGCTCAGCAAATTTTGAAGAAACTTCTTTTAAAGTTCCCGTATTTTCCTCAATCTCACATGCTAGGGCATTCAACTGTTGTACCATCGGCTCCAAACAAAAATACTGTTTTATTCAGGTCACATCTTTCTCCACCCACTCACATAGTATTTTTGATTTTACCAAGACATTGCTGCTTGTTTCTGTTCCAAATGTCTGATGCTTTAGGTTTTCCCTTTTCCGCTGATTTTTAGTAATATTTGTTGACTGAAAGTAAAAAATTAATGGAAAATGGTCTGAAGCAGCAAAATGCACTACCTTAAGGTCTTGGGATTCAGGTGTGAGCCTACTGTCCACCAAAACATAATCAATAACACTAAAATTCATTCCGGAAATGCAAGCAAACTCACCGCATCCCGCATCCTTTCCAAACCTTCCATTTCCAATGACTAGACCAAATTCTTCGCAAATGCCCAACAACTTCCTTCCCCATTGGTTAACTTTTCTTTTCACATCTTGGCTCCTTCCTGGGATTTTGTAGTCTTCTGGAATCCATAGTGACGTAAAATCATTTCCTGAAAGAGAAACAAGTCCAATTTCCGGTTCTTCTGACGTATAAGCATTTAAATCACCCATCAAAACAATCTTCACTATGTTTTCTCCGTAAATATTTCAACTCATTTTCAATCAAAGTCCACGTATCTTCTTTCATTTAAATACTATTCTGTGGAACAACATATATGCAACCTAGGATTATCTTCGATCCATCATGACACTTTAAAGTTTAACCAAATAATGTTTTCAGATTTACTTTCTATTCTATGACAAACTGCGAAACTCTGCTTTTTCACAAAAACGCGACTCCGCCGTAAAAACGTGCTTTACGGGAAATTTGTCGGTCAGCACGGAAAACTGTGTAATCTTTAACCGACAGATCCTCTGATGGCAGGGACCATGTCTCAACAAAACATGTTACATCACACTTCAAAAAAGACTCATTTAGACACTGTTGTTTACTCATTAGGCCTTGGACGTTCCATGTCATAAACTGAATTTGTTTTACACGGCCTACTTCCTATTCCTCGAAGTTGGAAGGGCTCCTTTGTCTATTTCTGAGTGAGCAGCGTGGGGGTTATTGACCAAGGCCTCGATCTGCTGGGTCGAGAGTTACGTTCTGACGATCCTGCCTGTGACGATCTTCGGGGCTGATTATCTCTTCTAAACCTCTTTTGCTCGTGACTCCGCTCACTCCGGGTCACTTACCGTCTGCCTGGCTAATAGCCTGGTCGTGTGTAAAACTACCGCTACGAATATCCGACTTTACTTCCGCTATTCGATCCCCATATTCGCTTTCCATTTTCGCGTTAGAGTCAGTGTACTCTTGCTCTTGAGATCGCGCTAATTCTTTTGATTTATTTCTTCCATTTTTTCTAACCTTTCCTGATTCATGTTCGTATGTGAACAATTCGCCGTCCACAAATAAACAAGGGCCTCTGAATTTCACCTCACCATCCTCTTTGATTGCTGTCTGTAAAAGTGGTTTCAGAGCATTGCGAGCAATTCTCTCGGCCCGTGTATAGTCCGGAGCTAAGGAGATACCGCAACTCTGAAAGTGAACCGAGTTTCACAAAATCAAATCTCGCAATTATTTTGTTGTGAACTTCACTATGTCCCATCTCCTGATCTCAATCTGTGGAAAACAGCCGGAAATAACCTCACTGATTTCCTCTGCAAGTGATCCTCTAGGTGGGTTTAGGGGTTTAAAGTTATAAAAAATCAGGTTTGATTGTTTTGCTTCTTTTTCTAACCAATCTGCGCGCCTCTGCGATTCGCCTATCTTTTCTTTTATTCTCTGGATGTCCTCCGTGGTTTCCGATTGCGACGTCTCATTTCGCTTCAGTTGTGAGGATATAATCTACAGTTCTTCCGCTATCGACGCGATTGGCCCCCAAGCTGGTTTTCTATATTTTTCAGACGCTATAAAACATCCAGATTTGTTTCCTGTTGATCAGACATTCTCGTTATTTAAAATTAATTGAAATTTAATTTATCACAAATAGGGACAGGCCCACGCTAGTAGTGGAAATCACTTTGTGGTCAGTGGCTCGATGGGACGTGAGACCTGCCTCGCTTTTTTCCCACCTTACTCCGACATCCAGCAAAACTGGTCTAGAATTTCACAATCATTCGCAAACAGAAAAAGTCGCTCCTCAATTTTCAAATCTTCCTTATTGCGTATAAATTTCACTTATTGCGAAACTTCTATAATCACTGACAGTCACTGTATTCTATATGTAATTTATTCCAAAGTTAAATCCTGCTTAAAAGTTATATCGATGCTCACAGGTCAAATACCAAACGATAACTGAGACTGTCTTCACTCTTGCAAAGGAAGGACTTCACCATCCACAAAAAAACACCACAGTGTGGTCTAGAAGATGGTTTGGTGCATGATTGGTTGAGTTGACTGCTGATAAATCGAGATAAATATCACAAGAAATTTCATTATAAGTTTCTTAAAGCGTTGCTATTGCATTACATGACGTTTTCTTTTTTCACTGGCTGTTATTGTCGTTGTTTTCTTCCTTTCTTCGTGATTTTATGTTTTATCATGATTAGCAAGTGTTGTCTCAGAAATTATTTACCAGAAGAAAATGGAGTCATTCCTTGTTATTTTTCAATTGCACTACTAGAAGCAATTATGCTAGCGACAAATTCGCTGTCTCATCAAATTCAAGGCCATCGACTTGGAGATTTTCCAATTGTGCACTCTGATTCGGGCCACAATAATCAAACTCGCTGACTTGTGTTCACACCCTTCATTCATATCGATTTTCAGGATGGCAAAAGAGTTTGCAAGATAACTCGAAATCGAAGTACCTGCTGTGAATGAACCTGGGACTGGACCCTCTAACAAGGTCAACCAAGTTTGTGGTCATAGAAGTTGATCAAGCATTTCTCTGGTCTTCACAGCGAGCTGGATATTGACAACATTCTTCTCGAATCTCAAGCTTGTTTTGCCAGGTGTTTCTTTCTCAATGAGAAGAAAAAGCCCAAAAACTTCTTAGATATTATTGACAATCTTCAGGTTTTACCATTGGCTTACTCAGAAGTAATTAAATTACTTCATATTGCTGCCACACTTCCTGTGACAACAGCGAACAATGAGCATTTGTTTTCTGGCATAGAAGAAGTGAAAAATTACATAGGGTTTACAATAAGAGATAATTGTCCCAGTCACCTCCTTTGATATATGCAGAAAAGGATTTAGTAAAAACATTTACTCTGACCTGCCTGTTGACAATTTTGCAAAGATGAAACTTCGGCAGTTCCCCTCTTTACCTTGAGTGTTGTAATATTTTTTGCTCTTGTTATATTTTTCCTTTTTGTAAATATATTTTATCTTGAAGATTTCTGCTGAAGGAAAACCACCATTTTGGTAACAACCCACAATATAATTAATGAAGAATACTTTCACTGACTTATTGTTTACTTAAATAAAAAAGTTGCTCTCTGAGGAAACCAGTCTGGTTGAATTTTCTACTTTTAGCTGACAGGTTTTATTTGGCCTCATTGATTGTGATCTCCATTATTATAATTAATCTTAGAGGTCAATATGGCCGAGTTCAGAATTGGGTGACAGTACACTTCCAAGCAACAAATGGATGCTGAAAATGCGTTTTTACTTCGAACATTCAATCGGTGTACTACTAAAACTCGCATTTTTGCTTACACGATACGAAGTGAATTGCCAGGGAGGGGGACCAGATGGAGTTCTTGTCCATCCCAAGATTCGGCCCAAATGGTGCCTCTGTCCTATATCAGACACATAGCCAGGATGTTCCCAAGGAAGAGTCCCCATTTTTTCTGTTTTTTTCTAGGTGAGCTGTTAATAATAATGATGACAGCCCTGAGTCATCTCATCAAAATTTAGAGATCAATATTTTGTTCAGAATAGTTAAAAGGTCAAACAGCCATGCCTCTGGCAACGGCATGATCCCTACAGCTACTGGGGAAAGGGCTGTAAGTCCTGAAATTTGCCGTTGTTTACATACAGTATTTGTCAATTGGGAGTATACAGGCATTTTTGTGGATAGTGAATCTTCTGCAGGGGTCAGAGGGGAGAATTCTTTGTTGGGAGGGAGTTTTCTGTTGATGAACTCAAGGGGAAGTTTTACAGAGGAGAGTTTGCTAGAATTCCTATGCAAAACTATTTTTATTTGTCTTATTTTCCATCTGAAAGTAAGCTTGATTTTAACTCAATTTTACATGTGGATGTTTTTGGGAGAAATTATCCAGAAGAAATTTTTCGTAGGTGGTTGGAATTATATTGGGAGTTTTTTCCAGAAGGGGAGGGTTTATGCTGGATGAATAATTGATGGGCTATTTTTTGCAGGAGAAATTCCTTCAAATTGATTTTTTTTTCTTGGGGAGAGGGGTTATATGAAGGAGGAACAATCCATCGAGGAGTATTTGTTTGGGGAATTTTAATGGTGGAGACAGGCAGATTTCATAGGGTGTCGGAATTATCTGGGAACTTTTTTCCAGGGGGATTGGTTTCTGCTGGATGAATCCCTGATGAGTGATTTTTTGCAGTAGAAATTCTTGAATTTTTCAGGAGAATTTCCAGGTGGAATTTTCTTAGGGAGAGGGATTATATGCAGGAGGAACAATCTACGGAGCTTTTGGAGCTTTTGTTTCTAGGAATTTTTCATGATGGGGGCATGCAGATTTACCAGTATTGTTTCAAAAACAATAAGAAATTAAATAAGAAATAAGTTTTTTCAGGTGAAAGTAAGGAGTAATATTAAATCTTATTCTGTATGTGAAGGGGGTAACTCTTCCTCTACCTCCCTCTTGTTGCCAAAGTTTAACTTGTTGTCCTGATTTTTTAAGAGCGACTCCTGAAACACCAGAGCTGTTTAATTAGAATGAGAAGCTTTTTTTAAAAATACTTTAAAAGTTTAGCATGAAGAACAAGGTACTGAGGAGTTGGCATCTCCCCTTGCATGACATGTTGCTTTTTATCTTTCATAACCAAAGTTAAGCTTTTTGGTTAAATAACTATTTAGTGCTGGTAAAAGGAGATTTTTCTCCTCTATGAATAGGATGATTGATCTTGTTTTACACTAAATATTTGCAAAGTAGAAGTTTCCAGTTATCTGGAAATAAATAAGTTTCAAACAGGCAACAAATTTTAGAATTGAACCTCAACAAGTCTGTTTTTTCCTTGGATTATCTTCTATCATTCTTGGGCAAACTAATAGTTGGGAGAAGGCAATATACTAAATGAATGAATAAAAAAAAAAAAAAAAAAAAAATCAATTTATAAGCAACTGTTAGTGGTGTATGCTGATGCAGAAACAAGGTAATAATTCATCTGTATTCTTGAAAAAAACGAATGTTTCCAATTTTTTAATTTTTAATTTTTCAAATTTAAGCTAGATGGTTTGGAGAAAAAATTTTCAGCACCCTGTAAGTCATGTGAAGAGTAACTAGAAAGTACTCTAAGAGACACCAGCCTTTTATACCCACATGGACGAAAAAATTTCACCTGCCTAAAGATTTTTCCAGAAGACTCCTTCCTCAAGGTCGTTATTACAGAGAGGGGCCCAGGTGTCCCCACCCCCGAGATTCATAAAAAGAATTTAGTTGTATTTTTGCTCTCAGCTGTCCCTTTTGATTTTCGATGTATGCTTGGATGGAAGTTCTTTATAGCAATAAAATTTCTTTCTTTACAGACATTTTATATATCAGTCTATGACTAGGTATTAAGATTCTCCCACGTCCTTAGCCGAGAATTTTTTTCAAAAACATTGTGTTTAGTTGATGAAGATGGTGCTTGGCTCTCAGTTGTTGAGGCAAGAATAGAAGGTACTAGATTAGTCTCATTCCTGGCAAAACCATTCCAGTGGTTTGGCCAGAATTATTAATTAACTACTGCAGCTTTATACACCATTTTCCTTTTTTCTTGCTTTTAAATGCCCAAAAAACATTTAACATTAAAAAATGAAACAGATTAGCCCTACAACAGTCTTGCGTTGATGCCAATCGTCCAGACCAGTTTTCTATAGAGCGTAGATAGGCGATTATTGTCAGCTATGCTGGCCTGCATGATGACCTCACAACAGTTTAAACACCTTATTACAATCCCAATTCTAAAAGAATAGTTTACTTGCAAACCCTAACCATAGTAATGCACAAACTTCCTGTAATACCTCAGAAAAGTTAAGAAATTCTTGAATTTTTTTTTTTAGTTTTAAAGCAGCCATCAAAAGTATGTAACTCTATCAGAAAAGTTACACTGTACATCAGAGTATTTTTTTTTTTTTTACAGATTTGTTTTATTTTTTATTTACTTAGTCTTTTAGGAAATGAGTGTATTGATTGTTTGTTTTATCAACAAAGCGAAAGACCGAAACATATAGAAAGAGGTGAATTTTAGTTTATTGGGAAAGATTGGTTGAAATAAAGATGGAGGCAAGAACTAGAGTTACATTGGCTGCTTTATAATTACCAACAACAACAAAAAAATATTACTCGTTTTAAACAACGGTATGTGCCATAAAATCCATGTTGAATAAGATATGCGGATTGTTGATGAGCCAAGGTACACAAGAACAGAGGGTTGGATAATCATAGTTGCGCTTTTTGTCCCCTATCTTCTGAGGCCTTGGTTCATTTTCCATTTTTTTTTTTAACCAGGCCACTATTTTCCAAAGGCATGCAAAGAAAGGAGAATGGTGACTCTAAGATCATCTCTTGTATCTCCTCTTGAAATTAGAGTAAGAATAAAACATGAAACCTCAGAAAACAATTATGCAGCTGTGAAAGTTAGGAGGAATGAAAACCCATTTTGGAACTTACGTTTATGAATTACAGTTAAATTTCAATAAAACGTAATATTATGTATTTGGTCTATATTTTGGTCAAGCTCTGATGAAAAATGTGTCAGAACTCGTGTGCAAAAAAACAAACAAAAAACAAAAACAAAAAACTGTCAAATGAGCCGAAAGGGTAGGAGGCTTAAGAGGAACCTGTGGCCGTTTTGATCGAAAACACAACTAATGTTGACCATCAGAGCCACACAAAACATCTATTGGTCATTGGGTTGAACAAATCTTCTATTTTTCTTCTAAATCTTTGAAAAATATTTAAATGCTCTAGTTCAGAATTTTCGAATTAAACTAACTTTCCGAATTACTTCTAAGCCAAAGCATTAATAATCTTTTTCATGAAACAAACGAACATTCAGGAGACACCTCAGTCACTGCACACACAATCACATTGCTTGACATTGGTCAGAAGTCTTTTATAAACCATTACCAGATTCCTGATGCTCGAAAGTAGGCGCTGGAAACCAGGAAAAGACAGAATTTTTTGAAACCCTTAACAAAAATGTTTAGGGTATAGTCATAAAACGTTGTTGTTTTCAAAGTACATGGCTCCAAAAGTATTCATTGCTGGTGTTCAGCCCTTCAAAAAAAGGTGCATTCTATAAGCACTGCTTTCTATTTTCTGAGTTTGAGACAAGTGAAGGATCACATCAAACGCTATTCATTTGAAAAACGACTTGTTTTTCATTTAATTTCTGGTCACGTTAACAAAAAATGTCAGATTGAATTACGTTTTATAGTGATTAAATCTGGAAATTGCTATGGTGTGGGCCAGTAAGCGTAGGAGGAGCTAAACCAAGCGATGGATTTAAAGCAACCAAAAATTATATAAAAAGCTATTCAGCTTTAGAGGAAGAAATCCTGCGCAGTGGTGCTTATCATGGTAGCCTAAGAAAAAAAAAAAAAATATCACCGCGATAACATTAAGAAATGTTGGCTCTTCCGACCTCGTCTTGGCTCTTGTTTTTCATTTAATTTCTAATCGTTTTCAAAACATGCTGGAAATCTTCCTCCATGGAATATTTTTTTGGAAATCTCTCCATTCCCAGCGGAAGGTTTCTTCCACAGCAAACTCCACCATGGAAAATTTCTCTCACAAATAAATCCCCATGGAGAATTTCTCCTGCAAAAAATCACCCATCAAGGGTCCATTCAGCAGAAACCCTCCCCTCCTAGGAAAAAGTCCAACCCCTATGAAAGTTTCCTTTGGATTATTTCCCCCAAAAACGTCCACGTGTAGAATTGAGTTGCCAGATAGAAAGTAAGACAAATAAAAATAATTTTGATAGGAATTCTGGCATACACCCCTCTGTAAAACTTCCCCTTGAAAGTTCATCACCAGGAAACTACCTTCCCAACAGAAAATTTTCCCATTTGAGAATATTCCTCCCCTGCAGAAAATTCACTATCCACAAAAGTGTCTGCATTCTCCCAGTTGACAAATACTGTATGTAAATAATGCGAAAATTTCATGACTTAAAGCCCATTCCCCAGAAGCTGTAGGGATCATGTCATTGCCAGAGGCAATGTCTGTTTGACTTTTCAACTATTCTGAACAAAATGGTTTTCTCAAGTTTTTGATAAGCTGATTTAGAGATGTTATCATTATTACTAGCAGTTCAACTAGAAAAAAGAGCAGTTCAACTCTTGGAAACATCCTGGCTATGTGTCTGATATGGGACAGAGGTGCTATTTGGGCCAAATCTTGGGATGGACAAAACTCCATCTGGTCCCCCTCCCTGGCGATTCACATCGTATTGCGTAAAAAAAAGCGTGTTTTGGCAGTACATCGATCGAATGTTCCAAGTAAAAATGTATTTTCAGCATCCATGTGTTGCTTGGAAATGTACTGTAACCGAATGTTGAACTTGGCTACATTGACCTCTAAGATTAATTATAACAATGAAGATTACAGTCAATGAGGTTAAGTTAAAACTAAACCGAAAGTAGGAAATTCAACCAGACTGGCCTTCCTCAGAGCGAAATTTTTCATTTAAGTAAACAATACATCAGTGCAATAAGTTTGTTAATTCTATAAAAAACAAACAAAAACACCAATAGCAAAAGATACCAGACTAACTCTCAATTGTGCAAACAAAATGTTAAAAGAAAGGGGGATTATTCTTCTTTGACAACATTTAGATTATTTAAAGACTATGTCTACTGATAGCAATTGGTATATGTAGAAAAATAATTTGATGTATAGAGAGAGTCAAGGTGTTTCTTTTGTCTTAGTGTCCCTACAGTAGGGCAGTAGAGTCTCCTGTGAACAACATAGGAACAAATGTAGGCAGGAAGCCTGTAGCCCGACCTTGCGGCCGGACGAATCGAGCCTGGACTCCCGCATTCTGCGGGACAAGCTCAGCGTTAGAATTTTGTCAAATTACATAATAATTACATACTACATAATTACATATTACATTACATAATACATATACGGCTGTTAATAGCATGATAATAATGCATGATTATCATTAATTTGCGTTACTCTAATTTTCTTATTTTGTTTGCAGTCAAATTATTTTTTCACTAAATGGAATATACTCTGGTGTGAAATCTAATATTGTGCTATTTATTATGGTGGTATGACCAACTACCATTTTCGTGGCAATAAACTGTTCAAGGTCATTTTTTGAGCACGGATTTTGATCATCATTTGAATCTGAGAAACTTTGTTTCTCGGCTCTAATGTAAACTCTGGCTCTCAGATCTAAAATGGTGTTTTTTTTTTGGTGGCAACAAACTGTTCGAGGTTATTTTTTGAGCAAGGATTCCAAAATTATCATTTGGATCTGAGAAACTGAGAAAGCTCTAATGTATACTCTGGCTCTCAGATCCCCCAAATGGTGGTAAGTGTAGTTATTACTTTCACTACTCTAAAAAAATTAGCCTCATTTCTTTCTTTTCATTTCTCTGTATATGATTTGAAGATGAAATGCATGATTTTATCCAGTTATAGAATTAGAGAATGATTAGATTTCTGATTAGAAATAACCAAATGAATTAATATTATCTTCATTCAAGAAATTAAATCGTTTGCTCAAGACATAAGTCGACTGTTAACAAAATCACAGAAAATATTAATGGCAATCTATTTGTAATTGCTGTTAGGCAGCTTTGCAGGGAATGTTACATTTTTTTTCTATGTTTTTCACAGGAGACTATTAAAATGAAGTTCTACTGTAGGGACACTAAGAAAAAGAAACACCCCGACTTTCTCTATGCATCAAATTATTTTTCTACATATACCAATTGTTATCAGTAGACAAAACGTAGTCTTTAAATAATCTAAATGTTGTCAAAGAAGAATAAGCCCCCTTTCTTTTAGCTCCTTGTTTGCACAATTGAGAGTTAGTCTGGTATTTTTTGTTTTTTTTTTAGAAGAAACATATTGCAGTATGATAAGATCGCTAATTTTTGTGGTTTTAATGTAGTATTATTTTAGTTTGCAAAATTACATCTTTTGAATTAGAAGAAAAGCTGAAAGAAACCGGAAAAAGTCACCAGGTTATTGAAAGTTGCTATAGTTTGGATGCTTGCAATAAGAAGACGAAGTACAGAGTTTCGTAAGTAAATCCGTTACAAATTTGATTTTATAGGTTATAGCATCTAAATGAAAGTTATCAATGTTAAGTGACTTGTTAAAGCTGTGATTTTACCCTGATTTTATTGCAATTTTACTTAAATTTGAAGTGTGATTGGTAGAACTGAATAACTAGTCATTGAGACAACCCCCACCCCCTCTTTCACTGTTTTGACCAATAACACCTTTGATTAGGGAAAAGAGCTTTTGAACGTTGAAACAACCCTTTCTATAGTTAAAATACCTATAATTTATCTTTGAAATGCTCATTGGTAATTATATCAGTAGATAGTATGTTATTTTATTTTTCTCCTTCCCTCTCCTGCTCTAACTAAAATCGTGTAAAACTGTGATTTTTTGTTGTTGTTCGTATTTTTATCATATTTGTTAGTCTTTATCTAATGCTAAGACATTGAAAGTCAATGTTTACTGCTTTCCCTTTTTTGAAAGCCTATTGGAAATACTGTGCATTTCCTTAGAGTTGAAGTTTAAAATTTTCAATGTAGAACTAATGAATGACGAAGAGTCAACTGAATTTTTTATTACTCATAACTTTGCCTATTCAAATGTGTTTGTTTTTTTCTGTATTTTGCTTTCCCATCTTTGACTAAAAGAAAAAGAAGATGAGAAATTTAACTAAAAAGGATAGTGCCCAAAGGAAAAAACTGTAGCAAAAATGAATCCTGAGGGGAATTATACCAATGATTATGACAATAAAATTTGACATTTTCTGTGTATTAAAATTGGGTTAATGTTAATAAATAATGAGAAAAAAAGATTCACATTTCACGGACAACGAACAGAAATGGAAATGAATAATCAAGTGAAACTTAAAAGGAACAGAAATTAGAACTCCTCCCATCCACTGACTCTGAGCCTTCTAGAAGGCTTATCTGTTATTTTTGCTTTACTATAAACCATGTGCATTTTAGAAATTATATTTTTTGTTTTTCGAAACTTGAACAATAAAAAAGGAGAATTACGATTATAATCTCAGGAAAGAATTTTTTTTAAGAACAACTATATTTAAGACTTTCAATTTGATTTTACTGTTTAAAAGCACGCTTTCTATAGAAACTTTTCCATTTAACACAAACAAATGGAAAATTGATATCTAAATAAAACTAGAGGTCTATTGTTTATCTGACTAATGAAACAAGATTGATTATTTAGAAAATATAAAAATTAGTTTTTAGAAATATCAGTAATATTTACTTTTCCATATTCTAATGATGAGAAAATATATTTAGAACATATTTTGTTTTCAGTAAAGCACAAATGACGCTCTATCCTCTAAAGACTGTAAGGAGGCGGTAGTCCTTCTACATTAATAGTCCGTAAATACAGATATTTATGGTATTTCTTGAAACAGAAGAACTAATAACTGAAACTGAATAATAATGCTATATTAAATTTGTTAATCAACGGACTTGATAATAACTGGGTATAACATATACCCTAGTACTATGATTTGTAAAATGAGATTAAAAGGGTATGTAGAACGTAAATACAATAGAATGAATTGAACCATCAAAGCTCTGTAACGTATATATGTTTTTCTAATGTATTTTTCATATCATTAGATAGATGCAAGGCCGTATCCAGTTTTTTTTTCGGGTAGAGAGAGTACCAAAAGCACATAATTGAACGTCTCAAAAGTATGTTTTTATGTATTACGTTTTTACGAGCCGGACAAACATTTTGGGGGGGGGGGCATAAAACCCCCCAACCTCTCCCCATGAACACAGCCAAGGATAGATGCAATTCGGGTTATGCTTATGGGAAAAATTATAGGCTCATTAACCTGGATAGTGAGTAGGGCGAAGGATTAGAAATGCTGTAAAAGTAAATTTTTCTTCGGGAACAGTCTTGGCAGGAAGAAATAGGGAGCTCCTCACCACTTTTGTTAAATCTTCAACCTAACGCTTACTTTCTTTGCTTGTTTCTTACCGTGCGTCTTGATATATCCTTAACTTAATTTTTTCTTTAGTAGAAAAAGCAACGTCAACATTCATTTTTTGCAGTAAGATTTGCAATAACAGAAAATGTATTTATTAAAAAACCGTTGTCCGGATTTTCAGGCAGACAAGACTAGAAGATAGTCTAGACGGGCTTTGTGAGAGAATGCTTCAGTACAATATTCACAAGGAGAGGACTGATTCAACTCGATTTGCAAAGGGGATGAGTCAGACATTTGAAACACTTCATGGTCTAGTGTAAGTATCTCGAAGGTTTAACTGATGCTTTTCGATTTTCTAAACGATTTCAAAGAAGAACGAGATTGTAAGCAGAAATTACTACTTATCCTCTTTTTTGTAAAGAAAAGAGCTAAAATTAATGCTGAAGGACTGTTTTGGCTATATATCAAGCATCCACCATCAGCAAAGAATAAAATCAAATCAATAACATTAAATGAGCGGTAATTTCAAATTTGTTTCAGATAAATGTAAAAAAACAACTAAATAATGACTTTAATCACGACCCAACAAGTACAGATTGCTGAGCTTGTTTAGGTTAATGCCGCTAACGCTTTCCTTTTGCTATTATTAGGTCTCAATTTAAATCCATTGCCATCTAGAGAAAAGTGTTTGTTTCGGAAGTTGTAACATAGAAAAACAGTTTCTGATTGCAATTTGGGCAGTAATTTGCCTAGCTAGCTGAAGTTGCGATTTTGATGTACTCTGGAAAGAGTTTGGTTCCGTGGGACTTGTATAATAAAAAAAAAGGGATCAAATAAAATTAAAATGCACTGGTCTTTGACAAAATGCACGTTAAAACCCGTAAAAATAAAAGATTCTTCGGTAGCATGCAGCGCATCTCCCATTTCGCTCTTTGACACACCCACATGCTTCCTAAATAAACATTTAAAATAGCCTTAACGATTGGATATTTCCTCCATCCTTCTCGAATGTACAACCACCTCAACTGTTTATTATAAAAAAACAAGTATTTTCTGTAAAAACAATTTAACACAAGTAAATACAAGTCTAAACACAATTGCATATATATTTTTTCTAGCTCTTGAATCTTTAGTTACCTATTTCTTTATTTTTTATTTTTTTGAAAAACTAAGAATCTTTACTTTTTGGCTCAGTATAGGCTTCGCCTATTGAAAAAGGTAAACCAGCCGGAAAGGCAATATTTCTGGATATAAAATGCCACCCGCATGAAATGCTATATATTAGGCTCGTTTAAACTGAAAGTGTACATATATCCACAACGCAAAACCTGAATAATAAAATCATAAGAGGCAAAAAATTCTAAAGTAATTTCAAAGGACAGTTAAAGTTACAAAATGGTTTTCCAGTTTCATATGACATTTTTTAATCCATTACGAATAGTGAATTCGTAATAAGTTCACCTTTATTGGTTTATTCAAGAAGATGTCAGCCTGTTTCTTTCTCGTCTTAAGTTTACTGTCTCAAAAATACCATAAATAATATGTTTCATTATGCCATTTTAAATAAAAAAAAGATTTTTTTCAAACGAAAGTAAAGAGTAACATTAAAACCAACAGAAATTATATCGTATGTGGAGGGACACCCCCTCTTCAACCTCCGTTCTTTGCACTAAATTTTTATAATGGTCTTTAAATAACAATTTTTCAATTCAACTGTATTTGAGGAGGGGCTTTCCCCCCTTAAATGCTAGACAATTTCAGGTCTTTTGAATTTTTAATGTTGGTCTTCGCTTTTGTTTAATAAAGCTTTTTTTTTATTAAAACCCTTTCATCTTTAATTCCATATCCATGATTGCCTAAACTTAGAGGAGCTCTAGCATCCTACCGAACGTGATTTTTTAAACAAAAACAATTTTAGCAAGGAAAGGATTCGAGGAAAAAGCTCATTTAGTGTAATTACTTTCTGAGACAAAGTATAATTATTTTGGGGAGTTTAATTTGTGTTTCCAAAATTATAATAATTTTTCATGTGCTAATGTTGCTTTGAGTTTCCTTTGACAAGGGTCACTCCTTACACACAGTTTGTTTTTACTATTAGCTATTTAATTTGAGGCTCTTCCAAAATGCGAAGGAAGCCCCTAATCCCTCATTCAACCCTCGTTTATTTATATAATTGTTTAATAATCGTAAAACAATGCTCCCAGAAAAATCTTCCGACTGTGCTCATAATATCTCCCTCCCCCACGTTCCATATTCTGGACGGATGAGACTGTGAATTTAAGCATAAAATTGACTTTTACTCGGAATCACTGACACAGGGTAACCTAGCCCCTCACAACAAAGAAGAAAGGTGCTAGTGAGCTTTTGCTGCATCTGCTATAATCTATTAGTTAACACGGCAAATTACTACAATCTCTGTCAGGTAAAGAACATCAAAATAGCTAGGGATACATCCTCACGAAATTGGCACTAGAAACCTATCGTTTCTCATGAGTTTTCCTATGTCTAGTTGTTAAGCCATGTTTCAGGTGCAGTGAAACACCTGGATTTCCCCAAGACTTTTGTTTTTCTATCTTGAACATGTTCAGACCTAATTTACCCACCTAATCCTGTATGCAGCATCCGTACCTTCTTTGTATGCAATATAACAATGATGCAATAAGATAATAGTTGTAATCTTGATTAATCGAGCAGTTTTTGCTAACGAATTGTAAGTAAGAAGCGACGTGGCTTTATAGTAACCGAAACCTTAAAAATGTTGATACATATAGATATGTCAAAAGGATCTGCTTATTATGCTGATTTCAAATAGTTTAGTTTAGTAAGCCGTAAGTTTAGAACTATCTATCAAAAACTAAAAACCTAAGAAAAAAATATTTGATTCTTAAAAATGGGTGGGGGAATACCCCCTACAAGCCAAAGAATCTTAATTAAAATTGTACCATCAAATTCAGCGTATCAGAGAACCACATTGTAGAATTTTCAAGCTCCTATCAGCAAAAATTCGGAGTTTCGTATTTTTTGCCATATGAAAGATGACTGATGTTTTTTTTTTTTTTTTTGTTTTTTTGTTTTTGTTTTTTTTTTTTTTTAGAGGTGGTTGTATCGACCCAGTGGTCTTATAGTATTGAGAGAGGGCTCATTTTTTTTTTTTTTTTTATTTAATCTTCCATAGGGGGACCAGATGTATTGATTGCACTAAGATGGCTGGAGGAGGTCTGAATATGTTCAAGGTTGAGAAACCAAAACTTTGGAGAAAGCCAGCTGTTTCACTGCACCTAAAAGATAGCTTAAGAAATAAACAAATAAAAACTCGTGAGAAATGATTGGCTTCTTCAGCCAATCTCATGAGGATTTATCCCTAGATATTGTGATGGTCTCGGAACTAATAGAAATTGTAGCATTTTGCCGTGTGATCTGATAGGTTCTAGAAGCTGTCCTTCAAACTCACTAGCACCGTTCTGCTTTGTCGTGCAGGATTAGGTTTCCCCATAGCTGTGATTTGGAGCAAAAGTCACACTTTTGTCTGTTATAATAGCGGCGCTTTGACCCCTTTGAACCATTGGAACACTTTCCAATGTGACCTTTGGAACACACTGTGAACCATTTCACAGGTAAATTCTAGCAAATTTTTGGGAATCAAAAGAAATTTTGAATTTGTTTGTATACCTTCTAAAGGCTGAAGGAGAGTTAGGAATTTCGTATAAAACACCTTTTTTGAGGCTCGAGCACACTTCCATTGCCTCCTCAAGCGCCCACTGTCCCTCTCCCATCACAACTGATGTGCAGTTATGCACCACCATATGTAATTTTATTTTGCCCTAAATGATTCAAGCGAGCTAAATGAAATAAATTTCTGTGTGAACTATTTATTTTTTATTGAATTCATGCATCTTCAGAGATGGAATCCCCACCTAGCGGCCACTTTTTTCAAAAATGGAATAAATTTTCTTAGGTTTTTGGCGAGCAACTTTAGAATTAAGTAATTGTTTATATTCAGAATCACCCAATTCTTTTATTAGATATATTCTTATTGAAATCTCTTTTTTAGAGTTTTGATGACTGTTAGCCTCGTTAGCCCAAGGCCCCCAAGAATGACTTTCAAATATTTTTATTTTATATTGATTTTTTTTCAGGGCGAAAGGAGTCAAGGTAGATCTCGGTATACCTTTTGAGCTCTGGAATAATACGTCAGCAGAAATATCCAATTTGAAGTCTCAGTGTGAGTCGCTACTTGAAGACCATGAAGAGGATATAACTAACTGGTTTTTTAAGCACCAAGAAACGGTTGACCTTCGGACTTATTTGTGTAAGGACAAATATTTGAAAGATAGCGATGCCACTTGTTTGACAGAGCCAATGGGTCTTCCCCCTCCGCCGGAGCAACGGCCGAAAGAGTCAAAGGCAAACAGCAAGAAGAATAAACAAAAGACTAAGAACAAGGATGAAGGGGAACTTTAGAAAGTATTAAATGAGGCAAGACTTTCTAATGGCCTTTTTTACACAAGAGAGTGAGGGGAAAATGGCAACCAAGCTAATTTGTCAATCTTAGTTTTATTTACTTCGTGTAGATATTTCATTGTTCAATACCAGAATGTAAATGTGTTTTAAGAAAGGGCGAAGACAATTTGAATTCGATATTAACAAATATATTGCTTGAAAACAAAATTTTCAGGTCTTGTAATTTCTCTAATGCTCTGTTTTATTTTCAAAGGAAGAAATACTTTTAAAATAGCTGACGCATTAGGTAACTTGACCTTTTCAGTGGAATCATGTTCGTAATAAATTATCCCTAGGATAAGCAACTTTGCTTCGTAGTGTGTATTTTACCCCTCTTGATACGAGATGTACTTTAATTGGAGTCAATGGCTAACTGTTCAATTGATTTGATCGATACAACTTTGAATGGTTGGAATATTTAAAAAATGAGATTTTTTTTATTTGGGTTTAAAGATGGTTCTATGCTTTCAGTCGCTTTTTTTATATGTCTATGTGGATATTTTTTTTTTAGTTGTTTTAATGGTCTTGTAATTTTGAATTATGAATATTTTTCCTCCATTTACATATTTATTTTTAGCTAATATTTTGTATTTATCTTTTTTTCATTTTGGCCAATTCCTAGTCCTGACATCTAATATATTTGAAAGTTGAATTTATTTGGTTTTGTTAAATTTATTTGAAAATTCTTTAACAGTAACTAAAATTATTTCTAGTGTTTAGTCAAAGCTACTGAACTGAAACACATATAAGACCTTGTATTACATTTTGTGTTAAACACCATTCTTATTACTTTATTCTGCAAACATTCCAGGTGCACCAGGAGGTCCTTGAATTTCAGTCTTGCATCTTGATTTAATAATTCAAAAACCGACTCTTTGGTTTAACGCAATATGATTATAATCTTTGCTCACACAGGTGTAATCCTTTGGGGGCAAGGGGAGTTTGAGTTGGAGCACAGACAAAACCGTTGTTTCTCTGCAGCCATACTTCATGTTGGTTGAAGAAGAAATATGTCTTTATACGGGCGATTATTTGGTTCGCTACTTCTTCTGATCAGAGTTAAAACATTCGCTTCTCCGGCCAGCACTTCTTAGACTAACATTCAATGAGTTTTGTTTTTTTTTGTTTTTTTTGTAAGGCAACATTTTTTGGAAGACGTGCTTCGCAATCCCATTTTGGAGTAAAAAAAGGAAAAAAAATACATCAAAACATAAAATGGTTTACAAACACAAGAATACTAATTAACAAAATGAATAATCATTCATTGGATATTTGATAAACTCGTTGTTTCTTATTATGCCTAAAAAAAAAAAAAAAAAAAAACATTAGTACGTCAAATAGATTAAAAACAAACAAAACTTGTAGAATTTACAAAGAGTTTAAAGACGCTAATAACACCATAAAAAGGGGGATAAAGAATCGAACTAGCATAGATAAGAAGGAAGAGATAAACTATTACGATGGTTTTCTAACTTTTTCAATAATGTAGGGGACAATTTTGTTTTTTTCGTATTTTGACGTAAGGCCGCACCTTGTGTCCTGGTATGGTTATAATTGAAGTTTTTTCAGCATGGGCTAATATCTGTAATTTAGCCTACGCTACTTGTCATTGAAATTTTGCTACTACATCTCCAAACATCACTTGGACTAAAGTGTTGCTTCATAGCTGTGTATTTTGACAAGATCGATTTTGAAAAATATAATAGCCAAGTTAGTATTTTGATTACGACATTGATGGAATTCGCATCAGAGCTTTCCAAAACAAATGGAATAGAGAGATGCTCTAGATACTTCTGATTCGAGTTCTTGCTTTCTAAATAATTTAAACTAATTTTGATATCATTCAATAAAACAACACCCTTTTTTATAATTTAGAAAGCATAATCTTTATGTTCCCTTACTACATAATATTCAGAATAATTGTACCTAATACATTTGGCATGGAGAACCGCTATACTTTACTAACACCCCCCCCCCCGCTTAATGTATAAATATATAGCCCAAATTTGTTTCCAAAGGAATTTTTATCATACTTCGGTATATTTAATTAAAATTGAGCGTCAGAGAAACATATTAGAACAATATTAGGTAGGGGTTATTTCACACAAGTACCGTTTTGTCGCTAAGAGATAGTCGTCTTAGTCTGTAGGAGACTTGAAATTTGTTTGAGTGATTAAGATTTTTTTGTGTGCCTATTTCTGTGTGTTTTGCTGGATTTTACCTAATAATCTTATAGACCATTGCTGTGTACCTTGGATTTTAAATCCTGATGTTTATTTTAATACAAACTTCCAAGTTCAACTTATGGCTATAAATTTTATTCTTGACAGGGCGAGACTATCTTAAGATGTGTTGAAAAGCTAGTACAGTAAAACAGTTCGTTCTTCAAATATGGTTACCATATATGTTTCAAATATGGTTATGGGCAATATTTACAGACTCTGAATTTCGTGGATGTTTTTCAGTATATTGATTCGGATTGAATATCTGAAGAGTGCCATGTCAAAACTGACTCGAATATTTGGACAAGCCAAATATTCCCATGCAAACATCGAAAAAAAATTTACACATGTGAATTTTGCATCTGAGAAATTTAGCCTGGATTTCATTTCTCCGCTGTTAGAATGACTCTAATTTAAAGTTGAATTTGAATTAGAAACTATATGTGACCTTTCATTCAGGGAAGAATCGAAACAATACCGAATCGAAGATCTGGAAACAAAATGTGTAAAGAGAATCACAAAGATGCAACAAAAAGCTGAAACGACTACAGGGTGAAATATTTCGAATAACCTGCTTTGATATTTCTGGCTCTTATGAGATTTTTTTTCAAGATATTATAATAGTAAAGAATTTTGCCACTATTAAATCTGAGTCAAGTTGCTTGACTCAAGTCTAGAAAGGATGATTAATTCTGTAAGATGCCAACCCCCCCCCCCCCGCCCTGCTACCCCAGTTGAGCTAATGATCCTGTTTGTAAAACAAAGCTAATATTTAGTAATCAATTTATTCACTAATTTTATTATATTTGTATAAAAAAAAAAACAGTTAGTTGTCTGTAATAAGGCTGGTTTCAGTTGAATCCATGACGTTTGTATTTTCTGGCTCAACATTTAATGGATATGGTCGGAGCAAGGGTTGTTTCACCTCCTTCTGTGTTAGTTCTTGTACCAGATCGGCCTGAGACTGAGTTTCAGCCAAAGTTACAGGAACAACAATACCTTGGCCCACTGGTTTTGGTTCGATTACATTCGGGACGTGAAATGGTTTTGTTTTTGGAAAATCTACAACTTTAGTTGCTTTGGGTTGCTCTTGGTCATCACTGTCTTTCTCCGTGATTGATTCCTTTTCGGAATTATCATTTACAAGGAAACCTTCTCCAGCAGGCTTAGGCTCTATGGAACCAGGAACTGCGAAAGGCTTGGTTTTGGGGAATTTTTTTGTAGGTTCATTAATAGATTCATCGTTTTCACTATTTTTGACAGGCTTTAAAGGAGTAATTCCGTCACCCACAGGCTTAGGTTCAATAAAATTAGGTACTGTGAAAGGCTTTGATTTTGGGAATTCCTTAATGGTGTCGGACTGCAGCCCCTCCTGTAGAACACTGGACGTATCTCGTTTTCCTATGGGAAAAGGTCCAAGAGCAACAGCCTGTGCTGTATTCCCTCTCACAGGAAAAGGTCTGGTCTGAGTTCCGACGGGACGAGGAATTCCTGTATTAGTACCAGGAACTGGAAAGGGTCTTGTAAGTCTCTGCGGATATGCTGCCCTTGCGACTATTTCCCCTTCGTGGGCCACGTTTTCTTGCTCTGCGATGTGTGCGGGAACTAAGATGCCTTCGCCCACTGGTCTCGGATGCCCAAATCCTGTCCCAGGTACAGGGAATGGTTTTGTTTTGGGAAAAACTTTTACGGGCTCTTCCACATTATTTTGTTTTTGATTACCATCTTCCAAGTTCATAAAGTTTATTGGTACTGGTCCTAGAAGAACAGGAGTTGCGATTGGTTTCTTTGTTATCACATCATCAGATCCTGCATCGGGATCTTCGACTTGTGGCATGTTTTCAACTATTGATTCTACTTGTCTTGCTGATATCCGGAATGGTCGGAGTGCTGATTGAACAAAACCAGCATTTGGATCTTCAACTTGAGGTGCCTGGTTTAGTGGGAACGGTCCACTGCTAACAGGTCTGTTGGCTCCACCACCTATTGGCCTTGGCCTAAAGGGTCTGTTAAACTGTGGTACTGGCTGAACAGCAGGTTGAAGTGGGAAGGGACCTCCCGAAACTGGGATATTAGCAGCACCTCCGAACTGTGTCTGTCGCTCTATTCTTCCGGAGCTGTATACCGGGACCATAATTGGTCCTGTTTCTGTTTCCACACCAGCATAATACAAAGGGGTTTCAATAATGGATCTTTGGTTATAGTAAGGGTGACTCTTAGGGTAGTACTGTATTATTTCAGGGAATGCAGATCTAAACTGAGCTTCTTGTTGGATGAAAGGATCTTCGTTATTATTTGAGCAAGCGTGTCCGAAGTTTGTCAGTGAAAATAATGCAACCAAAAGTAAAGACCTGAAACAAAAGATTTGTTTAAAGTGCATTCTTTGAACAAAGGCAGGAAACATTTTTCTTGCTTTTTTTGCTCTGGGAAGGACGAACATTATGTTTTATTATTATTATATAAAAAAAAACAAGTTTTTTGAAATTGCAAGTAAGAAGCGACATTAAAACTTAAAACGAACAGAAATTATTCCATACATGAAAGGGGTTCTCCCCTCCGCAACGCCCTGGTCTTTACGCTAAAGGTTGACTCTTTGTTACAACTCTACTTTTTAAAACAATAAAAAAACCTTTAGCGCAAAGAGCGAAGCGCTCAGTCTGAGGGCCATTGTGAGTTCCTATTGCCTGATTTATAAAGAAGTCAAATGTCTTACTGTGTGAACAAGGGGTTCCCTTGGTAAGCTAACGTTGCTTACGTGCAGAAGAGGCAGTAAAATATCCAAGCAGAGACTTTGGGAGGGGGAGGGCTTCTAACTCTTCCCGAAATCTAAAACAATATTTACAAACATGTTTCTTTTATAGCTTTGAAAAAAGATACTGCGACAAATGTTTCTCCTAAATAAGCGGTTAGCGAAACTTGGAATTTGGCTTAGAGTTTATATCACTGTGCGAGTTCTCGGTATGTTGTATTTCTTTAGTTCTACGATTTTAATGTTTCAAAATAAGACGACAACTATCATTCGATAACTGAGATTCAGCTCAATCCATTTATTAAATAGTATTTTTGAAGTTTTTTTTTTCCGTTTGAACACCCCGAACTATTATTAAAAATAAGACATGAAACAAATTACACACTTTGATTTAGATGTTACGTTGAAAGTGCTCCGGAAAATGCGGAAAAGGAATAAAATTTTGCGACTTTTCAAGTAGTTTTCCATTTTCTTCTGAGAAAAAAGTTTAAATAATGTCCGTGAATGGATAGATCTAAAACTAATGAATCTAGTCACGTGAACATTGTAAACTTTGGATGCTCCGTTATAAAAGGTAGATTTGAGAGAAAGAGTCAAATTTAGTGCAAAGAGCGGGGCGTTGAGGAGGGAACAGTCCCTTTCATATACGGAGTAATTTCTGTTCGTTTTAAGTTTTAATGTTGCTCCTTACTTCAGTTAAAAAAAACTTTTTTTTATTATTTAATTGCTATAAAAACTGGAGTGTATCTAAAATTTTGTCTATTCTAATTAATCATAAACCATATCCAATGATGTCAATAGATTTTGATTGTGACAAATAGACTTTTGCAGTATTTATTGGGTATGAGAAGCAATTTAGGTTTTAGTTTTCGTAATTCATTTACACGAATAACAAGCGAAATATCGATACATAAAAATCACCTTAAGAAGCTGAATAAAATACAATCTAAGCAAGTATCTTCCAGTACGGCTAATTTTCGTTTTCAGCGAAGTATAAAACATGCACTGAAACAAAGAAATCAATAAGAACCTCTTTTCACGAATTTCTTTTCAAGCTGAGTTAAAAAATAATAAGAATTCGCATCTTTTTTAAAAGTTATATTTATTTCTGAGATGGAAGGTATTTTTCATTATTCCAAATAATGGTAAAAAAACACGGTAAGGTAATAGCTGGTATGAGGTCATAAGCCTTTTGTTAAGTCATTACCATAAAAAGCTAAGGACTTTTATTTTTTTACTGTTCCTAATTATTTTTTTACTTCTTCTTTTTTTATGTTTGGTTATATGGTGTGTGTTTATTTTTGTGTTTGCGCTGTTGCACTTGTGATTTCTTTTTTTATTATATATTGAATCCTTGTTAAGCAGCAGCTTCAAATAGACTGGCGAATTTTGATTGCCTCTAAAGATATGTCTCTGTTTTGCTTTGCCACAATTCAAAATCACTTTCATGTGGCATAGTAGCTTCCAACTGTAATTGGGAAAATCGGGTTTAGTCGGGATTATGCTTTGATTTTGGCTGACCTGTATATCAGTGGGGACTTAAAATTATTCTTTAATTTTAAAGAATATATTTTAAAATTTATAAAATTAAGAATCAGTCAGGTTCTGAAAAATCGACAAATGTAAAACTTATACGACTTATGTATAAAAATAATAAACGTTTGTATGCATGCAAACATAAACGATATTTATAGATACCTCAACATTTTTCCAGTTTGATTTCCTCACTTCAGCGTTCAATAGACAACTGGTGTTTTAAGGTTTTGCTTCCTTTATAAAGAGCCACAGGAATGACAGCTGAAAAAAAAACCATGTTTGGATTGTAAATAAGGAAATGTCTTAAGTATTCATCAATTTTTCAGAAGACCGCCCGAAACTTATTTGCCCGTCCATTGCACTTTAATGACATTGCAGAATTGAGTAATAAAATATGCTTTAAAAGCTTGTTTCTGTGAATTGCGTCAGAAGAAACCATTAGGTTTTTAGGACAAACATTGTTTTACCAAGAAAAAACTATTTCCAATTATAAATGTCCTTTCTTCAATTATGTCAGTTGGTCTAAAACAGAGTTCATTCACTTTATCATAGCTATTTTTTGCAATTTTATAGATTCAACTAAATGGCGATTGCTAATGGATGAAAACTACAAACAAAATAGATGATAAGAGAATTTTGGGTCAGAGACCTTAAAGCTAACGGTGACTTTGCGAATAAGAAAAAGAAAAGAAACTTCAGTCTCTAACGAGAAGTACTACTAGATAATTTATCACTCATTTTTACAGGTGGGATTATTTGATGCAAGTCATGACAGCGAAATTTTAACTCAAGAGCTTGAAATCATTTGAGATCTAAAGTGGTTTCTTCATCAAATTAAATTTTTTTAGTTTAGTAGGAATCAAATCAGTTGAGTTACAGGCATATGTTCTACACATTCAAACTTTTAGAAACCCTTTAATGATAATTATTCGAAGGATTTTAATTTTCAAAAAAATGATGTGTCTACAATAATTGTAATAAAAATTTTTTATTTTTTAGTTATTTCCCGAAATAAAAGCAATGTTTTGTTAATTAATTTGAAAAAAAGGAGTGACGCTCTTACAGGAAAACTATACACAAGAAAAGGCATATCTCAAATTAAACTGACTAACCAAAATATGCGAATTAAAAATAATTAAAAGTGATTTTGGGACTGAAATCGACCAAAAAATTTAGAAACTAGTCTCTTTTTTTAGCTAGATTTTTTCATAATTCCCTACCGAAGAAAGGGTTTAGCAGCTCAAACAGTTTTCATTAATAAAAAAAGGTTCTATTGGCACAATTTTTTATTGCAGAACCTTTAATCAATTTTCAAAAAGTAGAAAGTACGCTGCCCCCCCCCCTCAACCCATTATTCAGGAAGCGATGGAGGAGCTAAAAAATTGTAAATGGTACCCACTTTAGAACATCATACGTTTAAAAATATAGCAGATTAGAACAAGGAAAAGGAAGTCTATTTGAAAATGTCAATGAAAATGAATTAGTTTTCACACTTTACCTAAACCCTAAGATGTTCAAAAGTTTATATAGATTTCTCTTTTACGTTGAAGACCAAGCTGACTCCTATTTGCATGTAGATTCCAATCCAACTTTAGATTAATATTTTCATTATTCAATTGATACTTAACCTACTCTCGGTATGCAAAGCTTGCTTTTCTTGAATTTCTTAGGTAATTTTTCACAGGATCAAAACGACCAAGACCTTTCAGAAAGGAAGCTCTCCTCCCAAATTCTTAAATGCGGGCTACTATTTGAGACATTGAAATTAATTCATTCGTCATTGCCCACTCAATAGAGCAAATGCACCTCAAAGAACGCTTTTATTATCTCTGCCCCCTTAAAAACCAAAAGAAGAACAACATTAACAAGAAAATAATTTTTTTGGTTTAACACTCGTTTTCCAAAAGACTGATGTGCTAAACTAGACTATTAATCCTGCATAGATCACCATAGTTTGGTCACTGAAGGTGAAAAAGTTCAAATTTAATTGACAGATATTTGTGTTCGGAGTTAACCAAAGCAATGTGCGGCATTCTGGCATTAACAGAAGGAATTTTTTAGTTATGATAATTATTTTTTTTCTGGGTCTTGTCGTTTTTGTATATGCAAACATTTCTTTTAATAGTACACCGTCTCAGTTTTGTTTTACAGTTTCCATGCTGTTTTGGGATTTTAAATTTAATACTTGATCTTATTCTGGATTTTCTCCATTGCACTGATAGGCTTATTTTCAAGACACAGATTAACTATCTGTGTTTTGTGTTTTTTTTTGTTTTAATTTCACAAGCTTGAAGTCCATGTTTTTACTTCAGTTTATTCTTAAATTTAGCATTTTAAGCACTAAAACGCCCGGTGAGAGAAAAAAAAGCCGAAAGCAAGCAAGAAGAATGCATCTTCTGTGATCAAATCACTAACAAACTAGTTTCAGCATCAGTTTAAAGTTGCCATCTAGAATACAGTATTTTTTAACATAAAGTAAAAATTAAACACTAAGTGATTTCACAATTATTTTCAATTAATGCAGGAAGGCTTGCCAAAAATAGCTTACCTAATAAAAAAAGAAAGATATTCATAGTTTTTTTTTTCGATACTGGCGTGAGAAAAAAAAAACATCGAAAACTATTCTTTAAATCAGATGGGACAACCTCTGGTTTTTTTTGCCAGTATTATAAATACAAAGGCCATTAATGAGTACTCACAGGCTAGGGCGTCTACCTGGCCTGCATATTTATATGCAAAGTTAAACTATCGTGACCTTGTTAGTTTCCTAGCAACAAATGAAAGAAAGGATTACTAAAATATATGACTAACACTTGTGATTGTTTTCACTTTGGCTGAATGCTAAACCAGAAGACTTTCAGGGGTCATGAAAGATGCTTCTATAATTTGAATAGCCGGTCCTGGTCCAAAGCCCATTGACCTTGCCCAAGATTTTCCATCTTTTTTCGAAAAAATAAAGCCCTTTGTACATAACCATAGGACGATAGCTGTGTCACAGCAACAGGTTTTCAGCATGATGGAAATTAAAGTAAACATCTAATTAATGTTTTAAAATAAAGCCAAACAAGAATTTTAACTGAATTCAAGCTGCGCATTTTATCGTGCTTATCTTCCTTTATTAAAGTGAAGATTACACATCCAAAAATTCAACTTCTGAGAAAAGTGTTTCAATTAGGCACTCTTCCAAAATCATAATAATAAGAGTCAATCTTTTGGGTATTGCCAGTGTCATTCCTTTTCAATATACCAGATGGTCAGAGTTACATTGGAAAAAGTTTATAATTCCACAGGCTATCACATCAAAAAATCACAAGAGAACCACGATAGCTCAAAATCCATTTCCTAATCTGATCCTTTACTTAATCCACTACAAGCAAATTATAAGTTATGACTATAGTCATTCTCATGTAATCCATTTCCATGGCAAAGTAACAGGATTAAAGAGTTGTTAAACTAGGATTTAATCTTAGGAGCACAACAAAAAGAAACGCGTTAGTTGGCACATGGTTATTATGCCTCCATCCTCACATTGCCTTTTTATGGCACTTGGTATTAACCAAATGACATATAACGATCGTGAATTCTGTCGGTATGTCTGTCGGTCTGTCGATCTGTCCCGGTTTTACTACTTTAGGGACTTCCAGGTAAGCTAGGACGATGAAATTGGGCAGGCATATCAGGGGCTGGACCAGATTGAATTAGAAATAGTTGTTTTCCCGATTTGACCATCTGAGGGGAGGGATTGGGGGGCGGTTAATTCGGAAAAAATAGAAAAATGAAGTATTTTTAACTTACGAACGGGTGGTGGGATCTTAGTGAACTTTGGTGTTTGGAAGGATATCGTGTCTCAGAGCTCTTGTTTTAAATCCAGGCCAGATCCGGTGACATTGGGGGGAATTGGAGGGGGGGACCTAAAATCTTGGAAAACGCTTAGAGTTGAGGGACCGGGATGAAACTTCGTGGGAAAAATAATCACAAGTCCTAGATACGTGATTGACATAACTGGAACGGATCTGTTCTCTTTGGGAGAGTTGGGGGGGGAGGGTTAGTTCTGAAAAATTTGAAAAAATGAGGTATTTTAACTTACGAAGGAGTGATCGGATCTTATTGAAATTTGATGTTTGGAAGGATATCCTGTCTCAGAGCTCTTCTTTTAAATCCCGAACGGATCTGGTGAAGATGAAGTCGGGGGGGGGGGGACCTAAAATCTTGGAAAATGGATCTGCTTTCTTTGGGGGAGTGGATGGGGGAGGGTTAATTCTAAAAAATTAGAAAAATTGAGGTATTTTTAACTTACGAAAGAGTGGTTGTATCTTAATAAAATTTCATATTTGGAAGGACCTCGAAACTCAGATCTTTTATTTTAAATCCCGACCGGATCCAGTGTCATTAGGGGGGGGGGGGGGGGCGGAAATCTTGGAAAACGCTTAAAGCGGAGAGATCAGGATGAAACTTGGTAGAAAGAATAATCACAAGTCCCAGATAGGTGACTGACATAGCCGGACCGGACCCGCTCTCTTTGCTGGAGTCGGGGGGGGGGGGAGAGATTCCGAAAATTAGAAAAATGAGGTATTTGTAACTTACGAACGGGTGTTCAGATCTTTATAAAATTTGATATCTAGAAGGATCTTGGGCTTTAGAACTCTCATTTTAAATCCCGACCAGATCAGGTGATATTGAAGAGAGTTGGAGGGGGGAAACGTGAAAATCAAGGTATCTTACGAATAGGTCATCGGATTTTAGTGAAACTTGATATATAGAAGATTCTTATGTCTAGGATGCTCCATTTTCAATTCAAATCAGCTCCAGCGGCATAGAGGGTTGGAGAGGGGAGACAGAAACACTGGAAACCGGAAATCTTGGAAAATGCTTAGAGTGGAGAGATCGGGATGAAACTTGATGGGAAGAATAAGCACAAGTTATAGATACGAGATTGACATAATTGGTACGAATTCGTTCGCTTTGGGGGAGCTGGGGGTTCTTCATCTGGAAAAATGAATGAATGAATGAACTTTATTACCCGTAAAGTATAAAAAAACACAAAGTACGGAGGATTATAAATAAATATAAATAAATAAACAAAAACAAATACGATAAACAGTGAAGAAAAACAAAATTCAAACTAACAAAAGACAATATGGACTAATCAACCAGTATCAATATGGAAAAAAGGCTGCAGAGGGTCATAAACGTGAATAAATTAGACAAATTGAGGTATTTTTAACTTAAGAATGGGTAACCGGATCTTAATGAAATTTGATAATTAGAAGGAACTCATGTCTCAGAGCTCTTCTTTCAAATTCCGACCAGATCTGTTGATATTGGAGGGAGAAGGGGGAAACGGGAAATCTTGGAAAACGCTTATAAATGTCGTAGATACGTAATTGACGTAACCGGACTGGATCCGCTCTCTTTGGGGGAGTTAGGTGGTGGGGTTCAGTGCTTTGGCGAGTTTAGTGCTTCTGGACGTGCTAGGACGACGAAAATTGGTAGGCGTGTCAGGGAGCTGCAGGAATTGACTTTATAAAGATGTTTTTCCCGAGTCGTTTTCGACCATCTGGGGGGCTGAAGGGAGAAGAAAAATTGAGGTATTTTTGACTTAAGAGGGGGCGACCGGATTTTAATGAATTTTGAAATTTAGAAGGACCTCATGGACTCAGAGCTATTATTTTAAATCCCGACCGGCATTAAGCCTCTGATTTTAATTTTAAAGCAGTCTGTTGATTCTTAGAATTTTGCTAGTGCTCATACCATGTGAGCTCTTGGCTCTTGGGTTTTCTTGACCTTGTCGCAAGTGCCATATGAGCTCTTAGCTCTTGCTTTTAAATAGAAAATATTTATTTATCTTTCTCAGATAGAGTCGCATAGGCAAGAAAAATGAGCCCTTTAGTAAAGGCTAAGAATCTTCATTTGTACTTCTTGATGAAACGTATTTCAACACTCCCAGACAAGTTTTGCTTCATCCCTGAAAGCACAAGCACCTATCTGTATCTTCTTCCTTTGGAATTGTAGGACTAATTTCGTCGCATGAAAGCAATTTGTAATCGAGATATTTCATTTTCAAATAAATTCTCAGAAATATTGTTAAGACTCAAGAAGATTTTAATGACTTTATTGTATTTGAGCTTGGTAAAATGTGTTAGAGGTTATTATTCGGTGAGGAAAAACAAATTATTTTCTGCTTTAGCAATTGAGACAAATAAGCACTTGAATGAGGCATCGAACCTACTCATCCATCCAATCACCTAAGACAAAAAGTTAAACCAAATATTATCAACCAATAAGAAAGTCCATAGGCATGCAGTATTCTCATTAGTAAATGTAAGAAATCATAAAACTTAGAAGTAAAGTGCCTCGAATCTAATGAAACATTCCCAAGGTGGGAACCTTTCACCAGTCTTGCTCTTCAGAGGAATACTCACCTGCGTATATGGGTTTTGGCTCATTAAGTTTCCTGATCCTGGCAAATTAAATTCCTGGTCAAGAAATCAGTGTTTAAATAAAAGTATTTAGTTCATTTAGAACATTCGTCCCTTAGTGTTTACATCAAAGTATATTTAGTTTTCACAAATTGGGCTATGCTTAAGCTTAAACCGTGGTCACATTATAATCACACTTACGGATAAAATATATATAAATATATATATGTATATATATATATATATATATATATATATATATATATATATATATATATATATATATATATATATATATATATATATATATATATATATATATATATATATATATATACATATATATATATATATATATATATATATATATATATATATATATATACATACATATATATATATATATATATATATATATATATATATATATATATATATATAAATATATATATATATATATATATATATATATATATATATATATATATATATATATCTATATATATAAAAATAAGTTGTCTGTGTGTGGATCTGTGGATCAGGTGACGTCACCTGAAAAAGCTGGATCAGGTGACAAAACTGAAAACTGAAAAAACTAAAAAAGGCAAAAACTACAAAAAAAACTAAAAACTAATAAAAAAAATAAAAAAGCTAAAAAACTAAAAAAACTAAAAAAAGGCAAAAACTACAAAAAAAACTAAAAACTAATAAAAAAAGCTAAAAAACTAAAAAAAACTAAAAAAAGGCAAAAACTACAAAAAAAACTAAAAACTAATAAAAAAAATAAAAAAGCTAAAAAACTAAAAAAACTAAAAAAACAAAAAAAAGGTAAAAAACAAAAAAAACTAAAAACTAAAAAAAACTAAAAAAAAGGAAAAAACTGAAAAATAAGCTAAAATAAAGGTAAAAACCAATAAAAAACTAAAAAAAAACTGAAAAAACTAAAAAAAGGCAAAAACTACAAAAAAAACTAAAAACTAATAAAAAAAGTAAAAAAAGCTAAAAAACTAAAAAAACTAAAAAAACTAAAAAAAGGTAAAAAACTAAAAAATAAAAACTAAAAAAAAATAAAAAAAAGGAAAAAACTGAAAAATAAGCTAAAATAAAGGTAAAAACCAATAAAAAACTAAAAAGAAAAAAAGGAAAAACTAAAAAAAATTTTCATCTAAAAAACTAAAAAAAACTAAAAAAGGTAAAAACTATAAGAACTAAAAAAGAAAAAAATAAATGACGACACTCAAAGAGAAAGCGACCAGGACAAAAGGAATGTTCGATTAGCAATCAACAAAGCACCGGGACACAGGGAGTATAAATGACGACCAGGACATAAGTAAAAAAAAAACTAACAAAACTAAAAAGAAGGTAAAAACTACAAGAAAACTAAAAAGAAAAAAACTAAAAAAAGGCAAAAACTACAAAAAAACTAAAAACTAATAAAAAAGCTAAAAAACTAAAAAAACTAAAAAAAGGCAAAAACTACAAAAATAACTAAAAACTAATAAAAAAAATAAAAAAGCTAAAAAACTAAAAAAACTAAAAAACTAAAAAAAGGTAAAAAACTAAAAAAACTAAAAACTAAAAAAAAAGGAAAAAACTGAAAAATAAGCTAAAATAAAGGTAAAAACCAATAAAAAACTAAAAAAAAAACTGAAAAAACTAAAAAAAGGCAAAAACTACAAAAAAAACTAAAAACTAATAAAAAGTAAAAAGCTAAAACAACTAAAAAAACTAAAAAAACTAAAAAAAGGTAAAAAACTAAAAAAATAAAAAATAAAAAAAAACTAAAAAAAAGGAAAAAACTGAAAAATAAGCTAAAATAAAGGTAAAAACCAATAAAAAACTAAAAAGGAAAAAGGAAAAAACTAAAAAAAATTTTCATCTAAAAAACTAAAAAAAACTAAAAAAGGTAAAAACTAAAAGAACTAAAAAAGAAAAAAATAAATGACGACACTCAAAGAGATAGCGACCAGGACAAAAGGAATGTTCGATTAGCAATCAACAAAGCACCGGGACACAGGGAGTATAAATGACGACCAGGACATAAGTAAAAAAAAAAACTAACAAAACTAAAAAGAAGGTAAAAACTACAAAAAAACTAAAAAGAAAAAAAAAACTAAAAACTAATAAAAAAACTAAAAAATCTAAAAATCTAAATAAACTAAAAAAGAAAAAAAAGGAAAAAAATAAAGGAGAAAAACAAAACTAAAAAACGAATGTATATACAGACCGGGACACCGGGATACAAATGACGACCGGGACACAGGGAATATAAATGACGACCGGGACACAGGGACACAACTACAACGGGGACACCGGGGGAAGCAGGGGGATATAAATGACGACCGGGGCAGGGAATGGTCGATTAGCAATCACCATCAACAAAGCTCAAGGGCAATCATTAGAATCATGAGGTATAGATCTGAATACAGATTGTTTTCCCATGGACCATTATATGTTGCATGTTCAAGAGTCGGTAAACCTGACAATCTATTTATATGCAAAGACAATGGGACAGCAAAGAATGTTGTATATTCGCAAGTTTTACGTAGTTAAAACCATATATATATATCTATCTATATTCACAGGTGGGACATAGGGACACAACTACAATGGCGCGTAACTATTATGGCGCGAAACGACTTACGCGCGCAGGGGGGCTTGGGGGGGCGCGAAGCGCCCCCACCAACTAGGTGTTGGGATGGCGCGAAGCGCCACCCCAACAGCTAGTATATATATAAAAATAATTTATCTGTCTGTGTGTCTGTCAGGTGACGTCATGTTTCTGTGTCGACTGATGTCATGAAGTTAGTTGTCGTCATTTTTGCTATGACGGTGACGTCATTAAAGATATTTAAGACATATATGTTCACGTAGAAATCTATTAATGTTTAACTTTAAAGTGACTGATGAACTTACAATGGTAACAGCCGAGGAGGATGCTCAAAGAGTCTATGCCAAAAAACTTGCTGCTGATAGAGAAAGTCAGAAAAAAAAGCGTGCCGAGGAATCAAAAGAACAGCAAGGAAACAGGCTTGAGGCTGATAGAGAAAGAAAGAACAGAAAACGTGCCGAGGAACTACCAGAGCAACGCGAAAGCAGACTTGCTGCTAAAAGAGAAAGTGAAAAAAGAAGGCGTGCCGAGGAATCACAAGAACAGCAAGAAATCAGGCTTGCTGCTGATAGAGAAAGTAAGAAAAGAAAGCGTGCCGAGGAATCACAAGAACAGCAAGAAATCAGGCTTGCTGCTGATAGAGAAAGTAAGAAAAGAAAGCGTGCCGAGGAATCAGAGCAACCTGATAGGTATCGCCTGGCATTCAGGTACAGCCCAGTCGATGATTATAGCTTGAGTAGATGTGTTCAAATCGGGACAATGTCTAAAATTTGTCCCTATTGCAAGGCCTTGAAATTCAATGGTGAAACAATGGGAATGTGTTGCGCCTCAGGAAAAGTTAAACTTCCTCTATTGGCTGCACCACCAGAGCCATTGAAGACTTTCCTTACTGGAACTACGTCAGAATCTAAGTGTTTTTTGTCACAAATCAGAAAATACAACTCATGTTTCCAAATGACGTCGTTTGGAGCCCAAATCGTAAACCCAGATCAATTTATGTCTACTTTCAAAGTAAAAGGACAAATTTATCATAGAGCAGGGTCCCTTCTACCATTCTCAGGCGAGAATCATAAATTTTTACAATTTTACTTCATCAGTGATAGAAATTCTGAATTGAATACACGTTGCGAAATTTCTCCCAACGTTGAAAGGACAATCGTTTCCCAATTGCAACATCTTTTCCACGAAAATAATAATTTAGTGCGTCTGTTCAAAACAGCCATCGATTTGATGCCTACTGATACACATAAAATTGTTATTTCCGCTGACAAAACGCCTCCTGGCCAACATGTGCGTAGATACAATGCTCCAACTATCGACGAAGTGGCAATCGTTATGGTCGGCGATAAGTTTTTACCTCGAGATATTATTCTTCATAAGCGAAACGCTCAGTTGTTAAGAATTGCTGAAACTCATCGATTCTACGATGCCCTACAATATCCTATCATTTTTTGGGATGGAGCCGACGGCTATCACTTTAATATTAAATTGTATAATATTAATAATTAATAATATTATAATATTAATAAAAAATAATATTAAATCCAGCTACTAACAAAGAAATGAATAAGAAATGCAGTGCAATGCATTATTATTCCTATTGACTAATGATTCGGCAGGATGAAGAAAATTATATTTTAAAATGCCGTGAATTGTTTCACCAATTTGTCGTTGATATGTATGCTAAAATTGAATCAGAACGTTTGCTATTTATCCGCCTGAATCAGACCAAACTCCGCTCTGAACAATACATTCATTTGCAAGATGCAGTTATAAATGACGGTAATACCACAAACGTTGGAAGATTAACAATTTTACCTTCGTCATATGCTGGCAGTCCCCGTCATATGCATGAATATGCTCAAGATGCTATTGCGTATGTCCGTCTCTATGGTCGTCCAGATTTATTTATTACATTTACATGTAATCAATCTTGGGACGAGATACTGCAGCTTTTACTTCAAGGACAATCGACGGTTCATAGGCATAACATTACGGCCCGTGTCTTCTGGCAAAAGTTGAAATCACTGATAAACTACATAGTAAAACTTGAAGCGTTTGGGTCAGTGCGATGCTGTATGTACTCAGTGGAATGGCAAAAACGATGTTTGCCACACGCACATATAATAATCTGGCTACATAAAAAAATCACTTCGAACGAAATTGATGATGTGATTTCCGCTGAAATACCTGATAAAAATGTCGATAAGGGGTTACATGATATTATTGTAAAAAATATGATACATGGACCTTGCGGTGCACTGAACGAAAATTCACCATGCATGGCCAAAGGAAGGTGCACAAAGTAATATCCTCGACTTTTAGTATCAAACACAATTACTGGCAATGATGGTTACCCACAAAATAGAATAAGATCTACTGAAGATGGCGGTAAAACAGCAATAATAAAGAATGGTACCACCATCGAAGTAGATAACCAGTGGGTTGTTCTATATTCCTCTTTATTATCAAAAACATTTAATGCACACATAAACCTTGAATACTGTAACTCCGTAAAGGCAATCAAATACATATGTAAATACGTCAACAAAGGCCAGTTTTTGGCTTGCAGCCCGAAATCAAAGATTTCGACGAAATCGTACAATATCAGGCTGGAAGATACATAAGCAGTAATGAAGCTGTTTGGCGAATTCTTTCATTTCCGATACATGAACGTAGTCCAGCTGTTCTTCACTTAGCGGTACATTTACAGAATGGTCAACGTGTTTATTTCTCGGAAACCAACGTGCAACAGAGAGCCCTGAATCCACCGGATACAAAATTAAGAGCTTTTTTCGCTTTGCAAAAATGATTCTTTTGCAAAAAAACTGCTGTATACTGAAGTGCCTTCGTATTACACGTGGAATACTAAAAATAAAGTATTTGAACGTTGAAAACAGGGGAAGTCAGTCGACGGCCAACCTACCATTTTCAAAGATACCACGATAGAAAATTCTACACCGTTCACCTTAATCAACATGAATGCTTCTTTCTACGCCTGCTTTGTACCCGGTCCAACATCCTTTGAGTATTTGAGAACTGTAAACGGTACTATACATGACACTTACCGTAGTGCATGCCTAGCTCTGAATTTATTGGAGAATGACCAACACTAGGATAACTGCATCAATTACGCGTGCAAAATGTCAACCCCAAGTCAAATTCGTGCATTGATTGGCATCATTTTAACAACTTGCTCTCCATCAGCTCCTACAGAGTTATGGGAAAAATATAAGTCAAAAATGTCAGAAGATATACTCCTTCGAAAACAGTTAGAGATGTCAGATATGACTTTTGATTTTACATCAGAAATTTATAACTACACTTTAGTTATTATAGAAGATTTGTGCTTACGTATGGCAAACAAAGCTCTTCAGGATTTGGGAATGCCTTCACCTAACCGTATCGCTGCTGTTTCGACAAGTGTAGAATTGGATCGTGAACAAAGTTACAGTACGAATGATCTATTGTCGTATGTACAAAATAATATTTCCAAGTTAACGTCGGAACAAAAAGACATTTATGGTACGATAATGCATTGTGTCGATAACAACGTTGGAGAAATTTTCTTTTTGGATGCGCCAGAAGGTACTGGTAAAACGTTTGTGATAAACTGATTCTGGAATCAATTCGATCAAAAAATGATATTGCGTTGGCAATTGCGTCGTCCGGAATAGCCGCAACATTGCTGCCTGGTGGAAGAACTGCTCATTCCGCTTTGAAATTGCCTCTGAATTTGCATTCTACAGAAACTCCCACGTGCAATATTTCCAAATTATCTGGGATGGGTAAAGTATTGCAGCAACGCAAACTTATTATTTGGGATGATTGCACAATGGCACACAAAAAATAGCTCGAGGCTCTGGATCAATGCTTGAAAGATTTGCGTGGGAAGTCGAAACCCTTTGGCAGCACATTAATATTGCTTGCGGGAGATTTCAGGCAAACAATGCCTATAATACCTAGATCAGCTCCTGCAGACGAAATGAATGCTTGCCTGAAAAATTCTAATTTATGGGCACACGTAAAAATATTAAAATTAACTACAAATATGCGTGTCCGATTGCAAAACGATGACTCTGGTCAAACATTTTCAGATCAATTGCTGGCAATTGGAAACGGAAAGCTCCCAGTAGACTCAATTTTAGGACGTATACAACTACCTGCTGATTTCTGTAATTTAGTGACGTCCAAAAATGAATTGATTGAAAAAGTGTTTCCGAATATTCTAAAAAATTATAAAAATAATAAATGGCTAAGTGAAAGAGCGATTCTCGCACCCAAAAATATAGACGTCCACGAAATCAACAATATTGTTTTGACCAGGATTCGAGACCAGGCAGTCCTTTACAAGTCAGTCGACACAGTTTTGGAACCAAATGAAGCGGTTAATTATCCATCTGAATTTTTAAATTCCATAGATCCTTCAAGGTTTCCACCACACGTGCTACAACTAAAAATAGGCGTACCAATAATACTTTTAAGAAATATCAACCCACCAAAGCTTTGCAATGGCACGCGACTTGCCGTAAAAAAAACAATGGAAAACTTAATAGAGGCCACAATCTTGACAAGGCCTTTTGAGGGTGAGGCTGTCCTTATTCCTCGCATTCCCATGATTTCAACGGATCTGCCTTTTCAATTTAAAAGATTACAATTCCCAATTCGATTAGCATTTGCAATCACCATTAACAAAGCTCAAGGTCAATCATTAGAAAAATGTGGTATAGATCTTAATACTGATTGTTTTTCCCATGGACAATTGTACGTTGCATGTTCGAGGGTCGGTAAACCTGACAATCTATTTATATGCAGCGACAATTGGACAGCGAAGAATGTTGTATATTCGCAAGTTTTACGCAGTTAATTTGTATTCTATCTATCTATCTATCTATCTATATAAAAACGAGTTGTGTGTATGCATGTTTGTTTGTTTGTAAAAAGAGCGTTTGCATATGACGTCATTATTGGTACATACGGCTTTGTATCTGCACAGACAATGGGAAAGCCAAGAATGTTGTATATTCGCAATTTTTACGTAGTTTGAAACACATATATAAATCTATCTATATTCACAGGTGGGACACAGGGACACAACTACAATGGCGCGTAACTAATATGGCGTGTAACGACTTACGCGTGCGGGGGGGGGGGGGCGCGAAGCGCCCCACCAACTAGGTGTTGGGGTGGCGCGTGACAACAATAGTCAGAAGTTCAGAAAAGACGTTTTATTATTTCTAGCATAAATCTGGCAAGAGATAAAAATTACGAAGTGCTATTAAGATACACTTGGGAACAAATTAGCGTTGACAAAAGATTTTCTAACCGATTTCTTGATATCTCAATTTTCCACTTCAGTAGTACAAATGTGACCGCAAGATCAAGGAAAATACAATTGTTTCCAACTCTAGAAATTTCTAGTTAAATGCGTGCTAACCATGTAAATAAGTAATTTTCCTCGGTTTTCAATATGTAATGGGCCATGCTTCAAAACATTAGATTTGGGATATAGGCTATGAAAAATAGATTTGCCATATTAAAATTTGCATTCTCCGGGATTTTGGATCTTCTTGGGGAAAATTGCTGTTTTCTGGCATAAATACCAGAAAACACCACTTTGCTGTGGCACTATCTCTTTCCTTGCATAAAAACAGCACTATATATTAGAATTTCCGTTAAAATGTGCCCTCCATCGTTATTTTACGACTACTGATTTGGCACTTTCCTGTTTCTATTGTGAACTTCAATAGTACTAGAGTGACCTCAAAATAGAAAAACAAGAGCTATGAGCTCATATGGCACTTATGACGAGGCAAGAAGAGCTAAGAGCAAATAGATCATATGGTATGAGCTCTAGCAAAATTCTATGAATCAATAGGTCGATTAAAAGGAAAATAAGAGGCTTAATGCCGGTCAGGTTTTCAAATAAGAGCTCTGAGTCACGATGTCCTTCTAATTATCAAAATTTATAAAGATCTGATCACCCACTCGTATGTTATAAATACCTAATTTTTTCTAATTTTTCCTCTCCCGTTAGCCCCCCAGATGGTCGAATCTGAGAAAACGACTTTATCAAGTCAATTTGTGCAGCTCCCTGACACGCCTACCTATTTTCATCGTCCTAGCACGTCCAGAAGCATCAAACTCGCCAAATCACTGAACCCCTCCCCTCAACTCCCCCAAAGAGAGCGAATCCAGTACAGTTCCATCAATACGTATCAAGGACATTTGCTTATTCTATCCACCAAGCTTCATCCCGATTCCTCCACTCCAAGTGCTCCAAGATTTCCCCCTCCAACTCCCCCAATGTCAAAAGATCTAGTCGGGATTTGAAATAAGAGCTCTGAGACATAAATTCCTTCTAAATATCAAATTTCATCAAGATCCGACCACCTGTTCGTAAAATAAAAATACCCCAATTTTCACAGTTTCCAAGAATTCCGGTTTCCCCCTCCAAATCCCCCAAATGTCACCCTATTCAAAATTAGAGCTTTAAAGCGAAAGATCCTTCTAAATATCAAATTTCACTAAGATCTGGTCACCCTTTCGTAAGTTACAAATACCTCAATTTTCAAAATTACCCCCCCCCCCCAACTCCACCAAAAAGAGCAGATCCGTTCTGGTTATGTCAGTCACGTGTCTTAGAAAGGTTTTATTCTTCCCATTCAGTTTCATCCTGATCTCACCGCTTTTCTAAACTATTTTCTAAGATTTCCGGTTCCCCTCAACTTCACCCCCCCCCCTAATTAAGCTGGATCCAGTTGAGATTTAAAATAAGAAATTTGAGTCACGAGGTTCTTCTAAATATTAAGTTTCATGAAGATCTGATGACTCCTTCGTAAATTAAAAATACGTAATTTTTTCTAATTTTTCGGAATTAACCCCCCCCCCCAATAGAGCGGATACGTTCCAATTATGTAAATCACGTATCTAAGACTTCTGCTTATTTTTCACACCAAGTTTCATCCCGATCCCTCCAATCTAAGTGTTTCCATGATTTTAGGTTCCCCCACCCCAAACTCCCCCCAATGTCACCAGATCCGGTCGGACTTAAATTAATCGCTTTGAGACACAATATCCTTCTAAATATCAGATTTCATTGAGATCCGATCACCCGTTTGTAAGTTAAAAATACCTCTTTTTTATTTTTTAGAATTACCCCCCCCAACTACCCCAAAGAGAGTGGCTTTGTTCCGGTTATGTCAATCATTTATCTAGGACTTGTGAATATTTTTCCCACCAAGTTTCATCCCTATCCCTACACTCTAAATGTTTTCCAAGTTTTTGGTTTCCCCCTCCCAACCCTCCCCATATCACCAGATCTGGTGAGGATTTAAAATTAGAACTTGAGACACGATATCTTTCTAAATATCGAATTTCATTAAGATCCGATCACCCGTTTGTAAGTTAAAAATACCTTATTTGTTCTATTTTTTCAGAATTAACCCCCCCCTCCCAAGTACCCAAAGAGAGTGGATCCGTTCCAGTTATGTCAATTATGTATCTAAGACTTGTGCTTATTTTTCCCACCAAGTTTCATCCTGATCTCTCCATTCTAAGTGTTTTCCAAGATTTTAGGTTTCCCCCTCCCAACTCCCTCCCCCTCCAATGTCACCAGATCCGGTCGGGATTTAAAATAACAGCTCTTAGACACAATATTTTTCCAAACATTAAATTTCATTAAGATCTGATCAACCGTTTGTAAGTTAAAAATACCTCTATTTTCCTATTTTTTTTTTCAAAATTAACGGGCCCAAAACGGTCAAATCGGGAAACAACTATTTCTAATTTAATCTGGTCTGGTCCCTGATACGCTTGCCAAATTTCATCGTCCTAGCTTACCTGGAAGTGCCTAAAGTAGCAAAACCGGGACCGACAGACGGACAGAATTTGCGATTGCTATATGTCACTTGGATAATACCAAGTGCCATAAAAACTCCCAAATAGTCCTTAAATTTTATCTTTTTCTTATCAATTGATGCAGCAACAGCCTGGCTTACGAATGAGTATCCTCACAGAAAATGTTGTTGAGCGGTGCTGAAAGAAAGCAAAAAAGGCTCCAAGACAAAAATCTCCAAGAAAAAAAAAAGGTCCAAGACAGTTCTTGTCAGAACATATTTTATCAACAGGCTGAAAATCCCGATTGGAACTTGATTTCATCGATTACGTTCAGATTCTTGTCTGCTAGAACCGCCCATACGCGCAGTGGGAACCGAAACAGAAATATTATGGGAATAGAGCAGAAAATTTCCCTGAATGGAAAGGGGTTGTTCCCTCATCGGTACCTCACTCTTTACGCTAAAGTTTTTATTGTTTTAAAATTTTGAGTTGTGACAAGAGTCAAACTTTAGTGTAAAGAGCGTTTCTTGCTTTCAGTTAAAAAAGCGTGTTTTTATCATTTAACTCAAAAGAGAAAAGCCTATTCCTTATTGATTACACATAACATTAGTTATTGGGGAGGTGAATTTCCTCTGGGATAATTTTCAGTGATGGGATGTAGGGAATGTCCCCTCTTAAATACTTTAGTCTTTACATTAAAGTATGATTTTGTATTCCAATTCTATACGAACAAAAAGTGAAACACAAGGGTCGGTAAATTAGAATAATATAACTTTTCGAACATTCTAAATAACGTTAGTGTGAAGAGCGAAGTATTTAGGAGGGGTATCCTCCACATATCGTAATAATTTCTGTTAGTTATATTTTACATGTTGATCCATACTTTCAGTTGAAAAAAACTGCTTTTTTTTGTTGAATCACTCAAAGGTACAAACAATTTTCAGGGAAACATTGAAATGTAGCTTATTTCACGCATTGGATGTGTGAGCTAATTGCATATTGGCCGTTCGAAAGCGTCTACATCGTCTTTGTCAACGCAGCGTTAATCAGCTTGGGGAATATGGCGAAAAGGATGGAATGTGACGTAAATTATGAATATAAGGTACAAAAATTTCCTGGGATTTTGACCATAATTCAAATATTCTAGATTTTGTCATTCTCAAGTTTCACTATAACTTAAATAACGGCGGATATTGAAACGAGTTTATGGATAAAATGCCATGTTTTTTATGAGCGAACCACAGCCCATAGTAACCAAAAATTAAAAAACGCGTTTAGAAAAAAAAACTGTCTAGCGAAAATTACCAATATGACTGTGACTCATGAATGGTAGCAATTATTTTGGTTCGTCTTAAAAGTAAAAGTTTATAGAGAAAAGAAATCATTGGTGATTTCGAAAAAAAGCCTGAAATCTCTCGAAAATAGTGTCAGATTAAAATGAAAAGTGTACCATTAGAATCGAAAATCTTCAAAAAGAGAAATTGCAGTCACTCGCTCCTTTTGACTCCTAAATCAATATTCTTGTTTTAATACTTTACTTTTGTATTTTTAGTAAGGTACTAGTGTTCTATAATCCTAATACATAAGAAAATTTCGCTAGTTGGTTTATTTGCGCCAGTTTCATCGATATATGATAGACTTCTCTATCGTTTTAACATCGTTCTTTAAATCCTTCAGAAAAACTATGTTTATTAATTAAAACTAACTAGTTGGAAGATGAAGTAAACGTGATTTCCATTAAATCTTGGATTAAGACTAGTTTTAAAAGTAGACAAGATCCTTAGCAGCGAGCGAAGACCATCTGAATGTTAGTTCCTGCATGTTGCAATTTGTGGAAAAATGCATATAATTTGCAGAAAAGACCCCAAAAAAATGCATTGAAAATCTTAGAGATGAAACAGTAAAGTTCTGAGTTCTTTATTAAACAATAAATTTAGCCGTAAGGCTCCATGGCCGGGAAAGAACAGGGGAGAAAAAAAAAATACAAAATAAGTACATCCAGTAAGAACGAACTCCTGTCACAATCAGTGACGGATGCTGGTTGACAGAGACGACAGCAAATGGTAGGTTTTGAATTTTTAACCGCATTGATAAGATCGTTAACGTAGATTAAAAAGACTATTGGCCCAATGACAGATCCTTGTGAAAACCAAATTCCATTTCAAAAGGGTTAGAAAAGTGTGAATCAATCGAGACGAATCGACCAGATAAATAGGATAAAAACAAAGAATAAGCATTCCCTCTTACAATAATATCGTACAGTGATAAAAAGAGCAGCAGGCATCAGCCCAAAGTCAAGAGCTGAATGTAAACAATTCAAGAGAGTTGCATACGCATGCTCAGTTGAATGCTTCGCCCTAAAACCAAACTGAAAATCACGAAAAAAATGTTTGGAATTAAGAAAATCAAGAAGTCAAGAAAGCATCGCTTTTTAAAAATTTTGCTAAGCACTGATAAAGCAGATATGGGAATATAACTTTCAGGACCATTCCTTGATCCACCTTTAAAACGATTAATAACACGAACGTGCTTTAAAGCCCTTGGGAAGACACTATTTTCAAAAGAAAGATTGACAATTCTTATGAGGGCAGAAACAATGACAGGAAGAATGAAATTGACAACCTTTGTGGGAATACGGTCTGTGCCAGAAGATGAAGAACCCCTCAAACCATTGACAATTTTGGCTATTTCAGCTTTAGAGACAGGTTCCAATGCCATTAATTGTAGGACAAAGTGGTCATAAGTAAGACCTAAAATCAGGTAGAGAAGAAGAAGGACTTACAGAAGAGGCTTTAGTTTTCCCGAGCAAAATAGGAAATAAACGTATCTAGAACTTTTAGCTTACCCTCTACATTTTGTCTTTAATCACAACACTTGAAGGGATAGAAAGAGGCAGAGAAGATGGCCTGATAACAGAATTGATAACTTGCCATGTCTTCCTAATGTCATTACCGCACGTACACCATTTTATATAATAAAATAACGAGTTAACCTTTCGGCTAAGTGAATTGTAAACCCTTGTATAAGCTTTAAAAAGTTGAAGCCGATCTCACGCGAAAATAGCTTAGAGGACCTGTAAGATTTCCGAAGATTATTTTTCTTCCTCCGACTTTTAAAGAGTCCACGAGTCATCCAAGGATTCAAAGGGGCTGTTCTTTTCGATGCTAGATTCGATTCGGGTGCATCACATGTATTCAAGGTAACTTCTTTCAAAGAATCATAATACGAATCAAACAAAACATCTCTATCACGTTCATTTTCAGAAATACTCCAAGAACGACCCACTAACCGTGACCTAAGAAGATCCAAACACTGATCATTAAGTTTTAAAGGTTTAAGGTTCAATCAGGTTTAATTAAAAAAAAGGAAATAACTAAACATAGAGTACACTGCTCTGTGACAAAACTCACTTTGAGACCCATAAAGAGGAAACCCCAAGAATCGCTTTAAACTATTAAAGAGGAAAAACCAGCTCCTTGGCTCCCTCTAATCAACGAATCGAAAAAATCATACATGAGAAAACAGGAGAATGATCTGGGGTAGCACTCGTCAGTAGACTTTTGCACCAAGGTCAACGATGAAAAAATATTATCAAGCAAAGAAACGGCAGTGTTAGTTATGCGAGTTGGAATACATGCAGATAGAACAAGATTAAACACATAAAACACAATAAAAATGCATAAGTTTGGAAGCTTAGGAAGTAAATATCGGATTGGAAGTTAGTATAGGGGCCAATATTATTTTTCATTTATATAAGTGACAATCCGAGGTGTTTACCCCAAGATAATAACTTAGCAGTTATTTTTGCGTATGATACAGGGGTGACATTAAAAGCTGAAACTTCATCTTTATTCGATGAAAAAACGGTGACAGCAACGAAATCTTTGAATAAATGGTTTGTATGTAACTACCTAGATCCGAACATTTCTAAAGCTAAATCCATTGTTTTCGAGTGGTCACAGGGGGGTAAATAAAATCACCAAAGATGAGTTAATTGTAAATTAAAGTAGGATAAAAAGACATATTCATTTCGTTATCTTGGGATTATTTTTGATGAGCTTTTATCTTTCCGTAAGCATTATCATTACTTGATATTTAAACTTGTCCATAACTTAAGTTGTCTTCATAGATTGAAACATGTGCTTTCATTTTTGATCCTTAAAATTTAATATAATTATTTAATTGAATCGTATCTTAATTATAACTCTGTAATTTATCTCAATACCTTGATAGTTCATTTACAGCCTCTTCATATAATTCAAAATAAGGTAATTGGTATTCTGGGCACATTTTTTTTCATTTTGTAAGGCTTATAAATCTGCCAGAAAGAATCTTTATATATTTTTCTTAATTTTTTTAATCTCAAACAACTGAAGGGTGTGCATACACCAATGTGGTATTATGATATCCAATCTTCAACAAATTATTCCCATGATTTGGGTATAATTGAGACTCCCATTTCTCCTGCCCAACACGTTCACTCCAGGAAGTATCCCCTTCCCCCAACCAAATCAAAAAGAACTAGATTTTTAATCAGATACCAAATTCCTCATAATGTAAATAAAATTAATCTTGTAGAAATTTCTCCAAGTCTCAAAAGTCGATTTTCTTTGAACAACTATATTTCAAAAACAATTCTTTGTCTGGATGTTACGATTGATGAATAATAGATTTTAGAATAAATTTTGGTTGTGGTGTTCTCGCACTGGGGTGGCCTTTTTTGTGATCTCCCACCTTGTATGTTTATGTGTTTCTTTTCTTTTTGTCATTTCAGTATTTTCTTACCTCTGTTTTATGGCTGACACATCAAGCCCTGCTCCCCGTGGTCCAGCTTAGAAAATTATTTATTATATAATCTTATTAATAAAAGATTTTTGTCTTATCAGGTGTATGTATTACTATTTACACACCCAACCTTACGAGCTCTTCTCTCTGTTGTGGATTATTTTTTTTTTTGTATTTTTAAGTATATTAAATAAAGTATCTCTCTATCTATCTTCTCAATGGATCTAGATTTATTGTTTTAATTCTTATAGTTTTCATGCATTATTTATATTTCTGATGATGTGGATATACTTATGGCGAATTTCTAAGCATTTATCTTGCTAATACTAGATTGAATTACTTTCTAGTTGAAAATATCTCCCTCCTAACGATAAAATATGGATTTCAGTGTTGTAAGGATAAAGTGTTTTAATAGTACTTGTAAAAATGCTGGTATTTGTTTTTATTTATAAAATTTGTATGTAAAAAAACAGCCTTCCTTCTTTAAATTTCTTGTTCCAGGATAGAACTTCTATATATTTCACTGATAAGGTTTAAACATCTTTTAGCCCATGCACATATGTTTGCTCGTTTAAAATTACCTCTAATGTATGCTTAAAATTCTGTGTAGTGAAGAGTAAAAGATAGAGTTTTGATCAAATACGAAGGTGCACCATATTCTATTCATCATGATACTCTTGCTTTTATTTCACCTCTGATATTGTATTCAACTTCTAAGATTGTAAAAGACTATTACCTAAAATGTGCTAAGAATAATTCCCAATATCATATGGTAATATCCTCTAAAGTATTTCTTAGCAGGCAGGTGCATATCCAATGTAACCAATTTCCAGTAATCAAATCTCTCTCCCCCCCATTGTCAATTATTACAGACACAGGAAAAACACAATATATAGGTTTTTCAAAACGTTTCTTTTCCCCGAATACTGGTAACATCAATTGCTTCTTGGTCCAGTTATCTAGAGCACCATTCTGTTGAGGGGAAATCTCTTTTGATTCCTAGTGCAGACAAAAACCTTTGGAATGTAAATATTTCTTGACATAAAACACCTCAAAAGAAAATGAAATCTTGCAAAAAAGAAAAAAGCGTCTTGAAAAAAAATGAAATCCGGAAGAAAAAACTCTTAAGAGCTTACTTTACATCCCACGTGTGGATCGTCATTAAATAACACCCCACGTGTGTGTCCTCTCTGATTTCAAACAGAGATTCTTCACTGGACCACCCGAGAATACGTCGTCCTTAACACATGTAAACATTTATATTACGTAAGAGCCAAAGAAATCTTGAAGAAAAAAGCTTGAAGAAAAACGACTTTTAAAAACTGCTTGAAATGTCTTTAAACGTCTTGAAAAATACTTCGAAGAAAAAAGTTTTAAAAACAGCCTGAAATGTCTTGAAACGTCTTGAAAAACGTCTTGACAGCAAATTTGGATACTAGACCCTGTTTGAATTCACTTATAGGGCCCCTCTTTGAATTGGATATTACGACTCTGGTTGAACTGAATTCTAGGGACCCCTTTTGGAATTCCTCGCTAGAGCCCCTTGCGCAATTACTTGCTTGAGCCCCTATTGGAATTAGATGTTAGGGTTCCCAGTAAAATTGGATGCTAAGGTTTTGGTGCTTAGGTTAAGGGCCCGGTGACATTGGATGTGAAGGCCGTGAAACTATGGTGAAACGGGGAAAACATTGACTGGTAGTGCCCGGTTAGAATGGGCTACTAGAAACCGTGTTGGAATTGACTGATAGGGTTCCCCGTCGGGATGGATTGCTAGAGCCCCCACTCTCATTGCAATTGGATGCTAGGGATCCTGTTGAATTGGTTTCTAGGACCTCCTGGTAGAAAAATGTTGATAGGGGCCCGGCGAAATTGCTCGCAAGAGGATCGGTGTCTTGAAGGTTTTCCACTAGCGGGCCCTGAAGGTTTTTTCTGGCCCTTGGGGCCTTTTTTAAACAATTGAGGAAACTATGATGTAATGCCTACGTTTGCATTTTGACTAGCAGATCGTCAAGATTTTTTCCCCTACATCTGTAGGTGTTTAAACAATCAAAACAAATACACTCTTTGTTTTCAAGGGTTCAAGGTTCAATTGGGTTTAATTAAAAAAAGGAAATAACTAAACTTAAAGTACACTGCTCTGTGACAAAACTCACGTTGAGACCCATAAACAGAAAAGATTCTTTACTAACACGCAGTATGGCTCCCACTTCACTCTTAGACACAACCACACGCCTCCTCATTATATAATTTTTTTAAATCTTAACCATAGGGTTCCTCCCTCCCTCCCCGGACGTACAACCTCACCTGAATATACTAAAAAATTTAAACTTCATCTAATTTAGTTTATCTTTTTTTTTATCTTTCCAGTTGCAAACACCTGTATCTCTTAGGAAAAATTCCCTATGGCGTAACATGCACCTTCGTCTTAAAAAAATTAATAACACCTGCGTTTTGAGGGAATCCCCGTTAAAATTCTTCGTAGTTTTAAATAATTAAGGAAGAAAAGAATAGTGGCTATGGGTTATTCTAAATCCATAAGGCTCTCACTACTCAGATGGGGCTGAATTGATTTGAAATTGGAAGTTATAGTGCCCTTTTTAAGAGTCAAGTGATTTCAGAGCACAAGCCCCCTCCCCTCAACTCTCATACTTTCCCTTAATACCTGCAATCAAAACTTGGAGATAACAATTTTGTTAATCATAGATGAAGAGTCGGGAAACTATATATGTGAAGAAGACGCCCCCCCCCTACAGCTCTCATGGCAAGGGTTGTTAGTTATACCCTGGGGACATACAAGGTTCTTATGGAAAGAGTGGTCGAGTATAATTTGGAGGGGACTCAGTGGGCTGGTAATTAGAAGTTTCAATGTCCTTTTTAAGATTCAAAGTACTTAGAGCACAGCTACCCCCTCCCCCCCCCCCCCGGCAAAAACACATCGTATATACCCGAGATGCATCTAATAGCAATTTTGAGACAGTAATTTGATTACTGTCTCAGTTTTGATAATTTGATAACATGGCTTTTGGGGTTGATAGAAACCATCAGATTCTGAGGGGGAGAGTTGTAAGTTATGCCCATGGGGCATTTAAGGTTATTATGGAAGAGGTGATTGTATAAAACTTGTAGATTGATAATTTGGTTGAAATGGGAAGTTCTAGTTCCCTCTTAAGAGTCAATAGTTATGGAATTCAACTATCCTGCCAGCTACCCCTCTTTTCAGCAAACTCATCTTTTCAGCAACAGTCCAAAGAACATAATCTAGCAAAAAAAAAACAAAAAAACTAAAAAAAATATGCAAATTTCGTTCTAAGTATTCATGTGCGGAGTGCCAAAACCAAGACATGAATTAATTCAAAAAGGTTCATAAATTAAATAAGAAAACACAAGTTCTTACAGTACTTGGTATTAACCAAGTGACATATAGCGATCGCAAAATATGTCGGTCTGTCTGTCGGTCCCTCGGTCCCGGTTTTGCTACTTTACGCACAAGGTAAGCTAGGACGATGAAATTTGGCAGGTGTATCAGAATCCAGACCACATTAAATTAGAAATAGTCGTTTCTCCGATTCGGCCATCTGGGGGGGGGAGTGGCAGGACAGTTGATTCGAAAAAATTAGAAAAAATGAAGGTGTTTTTAACTTACGAACGGGTGATTGGATCTTAATGAAATTTGATGTTGAGAAGGATATCGTGTCTCAGAGCTCTTATTTTAAATCCTGACTGGATCAGGTGACGCCTGGGGGTGGGAGATGGGGGGGGGGGGAAACTTAAATATTGGAAAACGCTTAGTGTGGAGGGATTGGGATGAAACTTGGTGGGAAAAATAAGCTCAAGTCCTAGATACGTCACATAACTGGAACGGATCCGTTCTTTTTGGGGAAGTTAGTGGGAGGGTTAATTCTGAGAAATTAGAAAAATAAGGTATATTTAACTTATGAAGGAGTGATCGGATGCTATTGAAATTTGACGTTTCGAAGGATATCGTGCTTTAGAGCTCTTCTTTTAAATTCCAACTGTATCCGATGACATTGGGGAGAGTTGGGGGGGGGCCTGAAATCTTTAAAATACTTAGAGCCGAGGGATCGAGATGAAACTTGGTGGGAAAAATAATCATAAGTCGTAGATACCTGATTGGCATAACCAGAACGTATCCGCTCTCTTTGAGGGAGTTGAGGGGGGAGGGTTAATTCTGAAAAATTTGAAAAAATGAGGTATTTTAACTTACGAAGAAGGAATCAGATCTTAATGAAATTTGATGTTTGGAATGAAATCGTGTCTCAAAACTCTCATTTTAAATCCCGACTGGATCTGGTGACATTGGGGGAAGTTGGGGGGATCCTAAAATTTTGGAAAACGCTTAGAGTTTAGGGATCGAGATGAAACTTGGTGGGAAAAATGAGCACATGTCCTAGATGCAAGATTAACATAACCGAAACGGACCCGCTCTCTTTGGGGGAGTTGGGGGGAAGGATTAATTCTAAAACATTAAAAAATGAGGTATTTTTAACCTACGAAGAAATGATCAGATCTTTATGAAATTTCATATTTAGAGCAACCTCGTAACTCAGATCTCTTATTTTAAATTCCCACTGGATTCAGTATCATTGGGGGGGGGAGTCATGGAAAACACTCAAAGCGGAAAGATCAGGATGAAACTTGGTGGGAAGAATAAGCACAAGTCCAAGATAAGTGACTGACATAACCGGACCATATCCAATTTCTACGGTGGACTTGGGGGGAGGGGGGAGTAATTGGGAAAAATTAGTAAAATTGAAGTATTTGTAACTTACTAACGGGTAATCAGATCTTAATGAAATTTGATATTTAGAAGGATCTTGTGCTTTATAACTCTAATTTTAAATTCCGACCAGATCCAGCGACATTGGGGGGAGCTGGAGGGCGAAATCAGAAATCTTGGAAACCGGAAATCTTGGAAAACGCTTAGAGTGGAGATATCGGGATGAAACTTTAGGGAAAGAATAAGTGCAAGTTATACATACGTGATTGACACAATTGGAACGGATCCGTTCTCTTTTGGGGAGCTGCGGGTTTTTGATTTGGAAAAATTGAAAAAATTGAGGTATTTTTAACTTAAAAACAAGTGACCAGATCTTAATGAAATTTGATATTTAGAAGGAACTCATGTCTCAGAGTGATTGTTAAAATTTTGTTAGAGCTTGTGCCATATGATCTCTTGGCTCTTGGCTCTTCCGACCTCATCACAAGTGCCATATGAGCTTTTAGCTCTTGTTTCTGTATGTGATTAAATTTGTTTCTTGTTTTACTTTTGCTGTTTTTCTTTTATATTTAATCCACTTGACCTCAGTTTTGTGAAGCGGGTGATACATAATTATTATTATTATTATTATTATTATTATTATTATTATTATTATTATTATTATTATTATTATTATTAATAATATTATTATTATTATTATTATTATTATTATTATTATTATTATATCGACGTGAGTCCAAATTGTGTGCGTCTAATAAGACCTGTTTGGATTTAAGATCTGTCTAGAAAGGGTATCCGCTCAATTAGAAACACAATTCAAAATAAATGGCGCTGTGACAACATTTCTCGAACCTCCGAAATTAGTTAAAAATTTCTTTTAGTATTTCTAGATAATTCTTTTGATATTTATTTAAAATTTCGTTATAATGAAAACTAAATTTTTTAAATTGCCAAGTTCATTTATTTGCAGAAAAACCTCTTGATATCAATTTTTGGCTTAAGATTTTACATCTATTTTTAAAATCAATATAATTACTACAAATCCTTGCATAACGAAGTAACTGTAAGAAAAACGCTGAATATGTGATATTTGAGAGTATATTACTTTCAGGGAATGGGAAACTAATCACTTCAAAATCAAAATCATCCGTTTTATTATACATTTTAAAACTTAATTTATTATTATCACAAATATTATTATTTAAATCTAAGAAATGATCTTCATGACCAGCGCCATGACTAGGCTCAAGAATAAGCTCTGATGGATATATATTTTTAGAAATATCAATGAAATCCTTACAATTTAAGACCAAAATATCATCTAAATATCTTTTATTATTTGACAAAGCATGTTTGAAATTAATTGGATTATTCTTATCCATCATATATTTATATTCTAGTTGACTTAAAAACAAGTCAGCTATAAAAGGGCTGGCATTCCCCCCCATAGGAATTCCCATTATTTGCTTGTAAAAATCACCCCCAAATCTTATATAAGTATTATATAAAACAAATTCCAAAAACTCAAAAATCATATCCAAGCTGTAACATCTCAAGTTAACTGTATTATTAAAGCAGTTTGTCCATATGGCTTTTTTTATTATAACTGTCTATTTTTAAGAACCTTTTACTAGATAAGAGGAAAGATTTCTTTATAACAGTTTTTAAATTATCAAACACTAAATTAAGTGATAAATTAGTATACATTGTCGCAAAATCGAAAGACTCAATTCTTTTAGCTGAAACCATTGTTAAAGAATCTATCACCTGCAGTGAATTATTAACACTCCAATATGGATTAAAATTCGAAAATTTTTTAATACCTGAACAATAGGTTTTAAGTTTATTAACAATTTCCTTTAAAATTAAAGAGAGGTCAGTAGCAGCAATGCGGGTTGGACATTTAGCTGCTCCAGCAATAAACCGTGGTTTAGGGGGATTCTTATGAAATTTTACAGTCCAATATAGGAAAGGGAACTTTTTATCATTGTCAATTATTTTAGTATTAATACTTTTAAAAAGTATTTCTTCAGTCTTTTCAATTAAATTCTCATCCTCTATATTTACCTTTTCATAAACATTAGTTGTGCATAACTCTCTTTTTAAGATATCACAATACAGCTTCTGACAAATTATGGCAAAATTATTATTAGCTTTATCCACTGGCACAATTACAAATTCATTCTTTAGATTAGCAATTGCTTGTTTAATCTTCGCATTATAAAATAATGATTTAGTGTTACTATTTTTTACGTTAGAATATATTTTATTTCTTACTCTACTAATAACTAAATTCTTCCAACTTTGAAAACTCTCTTTATTTTTATTCTCTTTCTTACACCACTTATCAATAAATAAATCAAAATCATTTTCCAAGCCATCAAGAACACTCGATGGTTTCATATGACGAGAAAGACGGAAATTTGCCCCTTTATTCATTATAATTTGAAGATCATCTTGCTTTATTATTGACAAGTCCCCTGTTATAACATGTTTGTAAGTAGGATTTACAAATGGGCCAAGCTGTTTACAATTACAAACCGGTTTCCAATTTATGTCGCTATCTAGTTTTTTTTTAGTATTAAATTATAATTAAAAATAATTTGCCCAATAGTTTTTGAAAATTTATAAGTTAAAACTGGACTATCATTATAATTTAAATTACTAAGAAGGGCCTGTTTCACATGCCGCTGATTTAAAATTTCTGGTAAATTAATATCTTCAATCTGCTTTCAAGTAAAATTAATAGGAAAATATAATCTGTTATCCTTATTACTAATCTTATCGAACTTTCTCTTTTTTGAAATAAATTTCGTTTTAGTTAGAATGCAAATTGTATCACATATTACTTTAAAACTAAAATCAAGAGCTGTATTATTCTTAACAATCCAGAAAAGTTTGATTAAATTCCTCTTGGATAAATTATTTAGACACTTTATTACAGAAATCATACCCCTAGATTCAAGTAGCTGGCATAGATCTATAGAAAGCATATGTACATCTAATTCATTTTTTCTAATATTTTTCCTATGTCCTCTCGATCGTTTTTTACGTTTAGTAGGACAAGTAAAAGAAGGATGGTCCATAAAACCATCAATACATTTAACAACAACATGAAACATGTCACCATATTTTGCTACACGATCATTTAGCCCAAAAGGATAAGCTGTACCAAGAGTATGGATCCAGAAATCCTCCTGTTTACGTAGTCTATTATTATTCTCTTCTTTATTTAAATTTTCTAATTCTAAATTTTCTAAAATTGTGACAGTTATATCTGATATGGAACATTTACCATTACTACAATGTTGAACTAGATAGTTATTAGTTTTTTCATTATTAACTGTTGTATTGTGTCCAGAAAATCTTTTATATGTATTATTAGTTATCTCCCCCACATATTGTAGGCAGCATTTATTACATTCTAATAGGTAAATTACATTGGTTGTTCTACAATTAACATTACCACGTAACTTGCATGCAAAATTTTTATTATACAATGTACTTTTAACAGAAGTCCGTGGGACAAAATGATCTCGGCAAAAAAAAACAACGACTTTTACACTTACTAACTTTCAAAAAATCGTTCCGAGTTCCAAGGCTAATATTTGTGTTTTGTTGCATAAAAAGTTATTGAAAATAAATCCAAAACAAACCAACATCCAAATCAAAATCCAACAATCAAAGTCAAAAAAACATGCCAAGGTCAATAGGTCAATAGGTCAGTAAATACATAAACAAAAAGATGAAAGAACATGAAATTTGCATAAGTGCCATCTCACCAATAATTAACAATATCAGGTTAAAAACCTGGACCAGGGTAAAGGTCTGTCGGGGAGAAAACTAAAAACATTTTCTCCATCACCACTGGATCCAACCTGGAATAATATCATGAAAAGAGAAATCACCAATGCTACAGCACAAACACAAAAAAAAAGAGACAGAAGGAGAAAAGGAAGACTGTTTTCCTAAATTAGTGATTAATATAGACTAGCACTTGAATGAGGCCATAACCCTACTCATCCATACAATCACATAGGTCAAACAGCATAGCCACACACAATCAACCATAAAGAATAATCCATGGACAGGCAGTCATGTCGTCAATAAGTATAAGTCGTCATTTACCGAACAATAGAAAAAATAATATAGACAAATAATTCAAAGAAGCACCCAACATAAGGGCTCATCAGGAGAATACACTGGCCCATATAGGGTTTCGCCACTCTAAATTCTCTACCCAGCACAGTGTTGTGGCTACCACAGAATACCCATGGCATCCCCGCGTCAGGTATCACCCCCAAAATACATGCCTATGAAAAAAAAACAGCAAATCTAAACAACCAAGTAAAACCAAAACAAGCTTATCCTGTTAATATATCCCTCCCTTTAGCAACAATAGGTAAACTAAATATTATAAATTTTACCAAATCACAAATATTAACACATTGCAAAAAACCTGCATGAACTAAACAATTATAGAATTCATCTTTACCATTTGGCTAATTTTTTAAAAAATCCGCTCAATTAGAAACACAGTTCAAAATAAATGGCGCTGTGACGACGTTTCTCGAACCTCCGAAATTAGTTAAAAGTTTCTTTAAGTATTTCTAGATAATTCTTTTGATATTTATTTAAAAGTTCGTTATAATGAAAACTAAATTTTTTTAAATTGCCAAGTTAATTTATTTGCAGAAAAACCTCTTGATATCAATTTTTGGCTTAAGATTTTACATCTATTTTTAAAATCAATATAATTACTACAAATCCTTGCATAACGAAGTAACTGTGAGAAAAACGCTGAATATGTGATATTTGAGTATATATTACTTTCAGGGAATGGGAAACTAATCACTTCAAAATCAAAATCGTCCGTTTTATTATACATTTTAAAACTTAATTTATTATTATCACAAATATTAATATTTAAATCTAAGAAATGATCTTCATGACCAGCGCCACTAGCTGTTGGGCTGGTGCTTTGTGCCACCCCAACATCTAGTTGGTGGGGGCACTTCGCGCCCCCTCAAGGCCCCCCGCGTGCGTAAGTCGTTACGCGCCATATTAGTTACGCGCCATTGTAGTTGTGTCCCTGTGTCCCACCTGTGTAAATAGAAGGATATATATATATGTTTTTAACTACGTGACACTTGCGAATATACAACATTCTTCGCTGTCCCATTGTCTGTCCATATAAATAGATTGTCAGGTTTACCGACTCTTGAACATGCAACATATAATTGTCCATGGGAAAACAATCCGTATTCAGATCTATACCGCATTTTTCTAACGATTGCCCTTGAGCTTTGTTGATGGTGATTGCCAATCGAACATTCCCTGTGTCCCCGTCTTCATTTATTTATCCCCCTGTGCCCCCCGGTGTCCCCGTTGTAGATGTGTCCCTGTGTCCCGGTCGTCATTTGTTTCCCGGTATCCCAGTCTGTAATTTCTCTTTGACTGTCCCGGTCGTCATTTATATTCCCTCTATCCTGGTTTTCATTTGTGTCCAGATGTCCCTGTCTGTAATTTCTCTTTGAGTGTCCCGGTCGTCATTTATAATCCCGGTCCTCATTTGCGTCCCGGTGTCCCGGTCTGTAGTGTCATCTTATAATAACGTCATTTACAAAGCCTTATATACTTATAATGACGTCACATGCAAACCCACAAACAAACAAACATGCATATGTACAACTTATTTTTAAATATATAGACAAGCTGTTGGGCTGGCGCTTCGCGCTACCCCAACACCTAGTTGGTGGGGGTGCTTCGCAACCGCCCCCCAATAGTTTTCATTATAGCTTAACGTCATTAGTTTTCATTCAAATTTAGTTTTAATAATAACGAACTTTTAAATAAATATCAAAAGAATTATCTAGAAATACTTAAAGAAATTTTTGACTAATTTCGGAGGTTCGAGAAATGTTGTCACAGCGCCATTTATTTTGAATTGTGTTTCTAATTGATCTAATTGAGCGGATCTAATTAAGCAGATTGAAGATATTAATTTACCAGAAATTTTAAATCAGCGGCATGTGAAACAGGCCCTTCCTAGTAATTTAAATAATAATGATAGTCCAGTTTTAACTTATAAATTTTCAAAAACTATTGGGCAAATTATTTTTAATTATAATTTAATACTAAAAAAACTAGATAGTGATATAAATTGGAAACCGGTTAGTAATTGTAAGCAACTTGGCCCATTTGTAAATCCTACTTGCAAACATGTTATAACAGGGGATAAAATAGGGGGTATAACAGGGGATCAATAATAAAGCATGATGATCTTCAACTTATAATGAATAAAGGGGCTAATTTCCGTCTTTCTCCTCATCTGAAACCATCGAGTGTTCTTGATGGCTTGGAAAATGATTTTGATTTATTTATCTATAAGTGGTGTAAGAAAGAGAATAAAAATAAAGAGAGTTTTCAAAGTTGGAAGAATTTAATTATTAGTAGAGTAAGAAATAAAATACATTCTAACTTAAAAAATAGTAAAACTAAATCATTATTTTATAATGCGAAGATTAAACAAGCAATTGCTAATCTAAAGAATGAATTTGTAATTGTGCCAGTGGATAAAGCTAATAATAATTTTGCCATAATTTGTCAGAAGCTGTATTGTGATATCTTAAAAAGGGAGTTATGCACAACTAATGTTTATGAAAAGGTAAATATAGAGGATGAGAATTTAATTGAAAAGACTGAAGAAATACTTTTTTAAAATTTTAATATTAATATAAATGACAATGATAAAAAGTTCCCTTTCCTATATTGGACTCTAAAATTTCATAAGAATCCCCCTAAACCACGGTTTATTGCTGGAGCAGCTAAATGTCCAACCCGCATTGCTGCTACTGACCTCTCTTTAATTTTAAAGGAAATTGTAAATAAACTTAAAACCTATTGTTCTGGTATTAAAAAATTTTCGAATTTTAATCCATATTGGAGTGTTAATAATTCACTGCAGGTGATAGATTTTTTAACAATGGTTTCAGCTAAAAGAATTGAGTCTTTCGATTTTGCGACAATGTATACTAATTTATCACTTAATTTAGTGTTTGATAATTTAAAAACTGTTATAAAGAAATCTTTCCTCTTATCTAGTAAAAGGTTCTTAAAAATACACAGTTATAATAAAAAAGCTATATGGACAAACTGCTTTAATACTGCAGTTAACTTGAGATGTTACAGCTTGGATATGATTTTTGAGTTATTGGAATTTGTTTTATACAATACTTATATAAGATTTGGGGGTGATTTGTACAAGCAAATTATGGGAATTCCCATGGGGGGGAATGCCAGCCCATTTATAGCTGACTTGTTGTTAAGTCAACTAGAATATAGATACATGATGGATAAGAATAATCCAATTAATTTAAAACATGCTTTGTCAAATAATAAAAGATATTTAGATGATATTTTGGTCTTAAATTGTAAGGATTTCATTGATATTTCTAAAAATATATATCCATCAGAGCTTATTTTTGAGCCTAGTCATGGCGCTGGTCACGAATATCATTTCTTAGATTTAAATATTAATATTTGTGATAATAATAAATTAAGTTTTAAAATGTATAATAAAACGGATGATTTTGATTTTGAAGTGATTAGTTTCCCATTCCCTGAAAGTAATATACACTCAAATATCACATATTCAGCATTTTTCTCACAGTTACTTCGTTATGCAAGGATTTGTAGTAATTATATTGATTTTAAGAATAGATGTAAAATCTTAAGCCAAAAATTGATATCAAGAGGTTTTTCTGCAAATAAATTAACTTGGCAATTTAAAAAATTTAGTTTTCATTATAACGAACTTTTAAATAAATATCAAAAGAATTATCTAGAAATAATTAAAGAAATTTTTAACTAATTTCGGAGGTTCGAGAAATGTTGTCACAGCGCCATTTATTTTGAATTGTGTTTCTAATTGAGCGGATTTTTTAAAAAATTAGCCACATGGTAAAGATGAATTCTATAATTGTTTAGTTCATTCAGGTTTTTTGCAATGTGTTAAAATTTGTGATTTGGTAAAATTTATAATATTTAGTTTACCTATTGTTGCTAAAGGGAGGGATATATTAATAGGATCAGCTTGTTTTGGTTTTACTTGGTTGTTTTACATTTGCTGTTTTTTTTCATAGGCATGTATTTTGGGGGTGATACCTGACCCGGGGATGCCATGGATATTCTGTGGCAGCCACAACACTGTGCTGGGTAGAGAATTTAGAGTGGCGAAACCCTATATGGGCCAGTGTATTCTCCTGATGAGCCCTTATGTTGGGTGTTGCCTCTGAATTATTTGTCTATATTATTTTTTCTATTGTTCGGTAAATGACGACTTATACTTATTGACGACATGACTGCCTGTCCATGGATTATTCTTTATGGTTGATTGTGTGTGGCTATGCTGTTTGACCTATGTGATTGTATGGATGAGTAGGGTTAAGGCCTCATTCAAGTGCTGGTCTATATTAATCACTAATTTAGGAAAACAGTCTTCCCTTTCTCCTTCTGTCTCTTTCTTTTTTTCTTTTTTTTTCTTTTGTGTTTGTGCTGTAGCATCGGTGATTTCTCTTTTCATGATATATATATATATATATATATATATATATATATATATATATATATATATATATATATATATATATATATATATATATATATATATATATATATATATATATATATATATATATATATATATATATAAAAATAAGTTGTCTGTCTGTCTGTGGGTCTGTGGATCAGGTGACGTCATGTTTCGGCTGACGTCATGAAATTAGTTGCCGTCATTTTTGCTTTGAAGGTGACGTCATTCAAGTTATATAAGACATATGTTCGCGTAGAAATCTATTAATGTTTAAGTTTACAATGACTGATGAAGATGCTCAATGAGTCTATGCCAAAAAACTTGCTGCTGATAGAGAAAGTCAGAAAAGAAAGCGTGCCGAGGAAATACCAGAGCAACGCGAAAGCAGACTTGCTGCTAAAAGAGAAAGTGAAAAAAGAAGGCATGCCGAGGAATCAAAAGACCAGCAGGGAAACAGGCTTGAGGCTGATAGAGAAAGAAAGAACAGAAAGCATGCCGAGGAACTACCAGAGCAACGCAGAAGCAGACTTGCTGCTAAAAGAGAAAGTGAAAAAAGAAGGCGTGCCGAGGAATCAAAAGACCAGCAGGGAAACAGGCTTGAGGCTGATAGAGAAAGAAAGAACAGAAAGCATGCCGAGGAACTACCAGAGCAACGCAGAAGCAGACTTGTTGCTAAAAGAGAATGTGAAAAAAGAAGGCGTGCCGAGGAATTACAAGAACAGCAAGAAATCAGGCTTGCTGCTGATAGAGAAAGTAAGAAAAGAAAGCCTGCCGAGGAATCACAAGAACAGCAAGAAATCAGGCTTGCTGCTGATAGAGAAAGTAAGAAAAGAAAGCGTGCCGAGGAATTACAAGAACAGCAAGAAATCAGGCTTGCTGCTGATAGAGAAAGTAAGAAAAGAAAGCGTGCCGAGGAATCAGAGCAATCTGAAAGTTATCGCCTCGCATTCAGGTACAACCCAGTCGATGATTATAGCTTGAGTAGATGTGTTCATCTGGGACAATGTCTAAAATTTGTCCCTATTGCAAGGCCTTGAAATTCAATGGTGAAACAATGGGAATGTGTTGCGCCTCAGGAAAAGTTAAATTTCCTCTATTGGCTGCACCACCAGAGCCATTGAAGACTTTCCTTACTGGAACTACGTCAGAATCTAAGCGTTTTTGTCAAAAATCAGACAATACAACTCATGTTTCCAAATGACGTCGTTTGGAGCCCAAATCGAAAATCCAGATCAATTTATGTCTACTTTCAAAGTAAAAGGGCAAATTTATCATAAGGCAGGGTCCCTTCTACCATTCTCAGGCGAGAATCATAAATTTTTACAATTGTACTTCATCAGTGATAGAAATTCTGAATTGAATACACGTTGCGAAATTTCTCCCAACGTTGAAAGGACAATCGTTTCCCAATTGCAACATCTTTTCCACGAAAATAATAATTTAGTGCGTCTGTTCAAAACAGCCATCGATTTGATGCCTACTGATACTCATAAAATTGTTATTTCCGCTGACAAAACGCCTCCTGGCCAACATGTGCGTAGATACAATGTTCCGACTATCGACGAAGTGGCAATCGTTATGGTCGGAGATCAGTTTTTACCTCGAGATATTATTCTACATAAGCGAAACGCTCAGTTGTTAAGAATTGCTGAAACTCATCGATGCTACGATGCCCTACAATATCCTATCATTTTTTGGGATGGAGCCGACGGCTATCACTTTAATATTAAATTGATGAATCCAGCCACTAACAAAGAAATGAATAAGAAATGCAGTGCAATGCATTATTATTACTATGGACTAATGATTCGGCAGGATGAAGAAAATTATATTTTAAAATGCCGTGAATTGTTTCACCAATTTGTCGTGGATATGTATGCTAAAATTGAATCAGAACGTTTGCTATATATCCGCCTGAATCCGACCAAGCTCCGCTCTGAACAATACATTCATTTGCGAGATGCAGTTATAAATGACGGTAATACCACAAACGTTGGAAAATTAACAATTTTACCTTCGTCATATGCTGGCAGTCCCCGTCATATGCATAAATATGCTCAAGATGCTATTGCGTATGTTCGTCTCTATGGTCGTCCAGATTTATTTATTACATTTACATGTAATCAATCTTGGGACGAGATACTGCAGCTTTTGCTTCAAGGACAATCGGCAGTTCATAGGCATGACATTACGGCACGTGTCTTCCGGCAAAAGTTGAAATCACTGATAAACTACCTTGTAAAACATGAAGTGTTTGGGTCAGTGCGATGCTGGATGTACTCAGTGGAATGGCAAAAACGAGGTTTGCCACACGCACATATACTAATCTGGCTACATAAAAAAATTACTTCAAACGAAATTGATGATGTGATTTCCGCTGAAATACCTGATAAAAATGTCGATAAGGGGTTACATGATATTATTGTAAAAAATATGATACATGGACCTTGCGGTGCACTGAACGAAAATTCACCATGCATGGCCAAAGGAAGGTGCACAAAGCAATATCCTCGACTTTTAGTACCCAAAACAATTACTGGCAATGATGGTTACCCACAATATAGAAGAAGATCTACTGAAGATGGCGGTAAAACAGCAATAATAAAGAAGCGTAACGGTACCACCATCGAAGTAGATAACCAGTGGGTTGTTCCATATTCCCCATTATTATCAAAAACATTTAATGCACACATAAACGTTGAATACTGTAACTCCGTAAAGGCAATCAAATACATATGTAAATACGTCAACAAAGGCAGTGACATGGCAGTTTTTGGCTTGCAGTCCGAAATCAAAGATTTCGATGAAATCGTAGAATATCAGGCTGGAAGATACATAAGCAGTAATGAAGCTGTTTGGCGAATTCTTTCATTTCCGATACATGAACGTAGTCCAGCTGTTGTTCACTTAGCGGTACATTTACAGAATGGTCAATTTGTTTATTTCACGGAAACCAACGTGCAACAAAGAGTCCTGAATCCACCGGATACAACATTAACAGCTTTTTTTTTCGCTTTGCAAAAATGATTCTTTTGCAAAAAACTGCTGTATACTGAAGTGCCTTCGTATTACACATGGAATATTAAAAATAAAGTATTTGAACGTCGAAAACAGGGTAAGTCAGTCGACGGCCAACCTACCATCTTCAAAGATACCACGATAGGAAGACTCTACACCGTTCACCCCAATCAACAAGAATGCTTCTTTCTACGCCTGCTTTTGGTGAATGCACCCGGTCCGACATCCTTTGAGTATTTGAGGACTGTAAATGGTACTATACATGACACTTACCGTAGTGCATGCCAAGCTCTGAATTTATTGGAGAATGACCAACACTGGGATAACTGCATCAATGACGCGTGCGAAACGGCAACCCCAAGTCAAATTCGTGCATTGTTTGGCATCATTTTAACAACTTGCTCTCCATCAGCTCCTACAGAGTTATGAGAAAAATATAAGTCAAAAATGTCCGAAGATATACTTCATCGAAAACAGTTAGAGACATGACTTTTGATTTTACATCAGAAATTTATAACTACACTTTAGTCGTTATAGAAGATTTGTGCGTAAGTATGGCAAACAAACCTCTTCAGGATTTGGGATTGCCTTCACCTAACCGTATCGCTGCTGTTTCGACATGTGTAGAATTGGATCGTGAACAAAGTTACAGTACGAGTGATCTATTGTCGTATGTACAAAATAACATTTCCAAGTTAACGTCGGAACAAAAAGACATTTATGATACGATAATGCATTGTGTCGATAACAACGTTGGAGAAATTTTCTTTTTGGATGCGCCAGGAGGTACTGGTAAAACGTTTGTGATAAAACAGATTCTGGCATCAATTCGATCTAAAAATGATATAGCGTTGGCAATTGCGTCGTCCGGAATAGCCGCAACATTGCTGCCTGGTGGAAGAACTGCTCATTCCGCTTTGAAATTGCCTCTGAACTTGCATTCTACAGAAACTCCCACGTGCAATATTTCCAAATCATCTGGGATGGGTAAAGTATTGCAGCAATGCAAACTTATTATTTGGGATGAGTGCACAATGGAACACAAAAAATCGCTCGAGGCTCTGGATCAATGCTTGAAAGATTTGCGAGGGAAGTCGAAACCCTTTGGCAGCACCTTAATATTGCTTGCGGGAGATTTCAGGCAAACATTACCTATAATACCTAGATCAACTCCTGCAGACGAAATGAATGCTTGCCTGAAAAATTCTAATTTATGGGCACACGTAAAAATATTAAAATTAACTACAAATATGCGTGTCCGATTGCAAAACGATGACTCTGGTCAAACATTTTCAGATCAATTGCTGGCAATGGGAAACGGAAAGCTCCCAGTAGACTCAATTTCAGGACGTATACAACTACTTGCTGATTTCTGTAATTTAGTGACGTCCAAAAATGAATTGATTGAAAAAGTATTTCCGAATATTCTAAAAAATTATAAAAATAATAAATGGCTAAGTGAAAGAGCGATTCTCGCATCCAAAAATATAGACGTCCACGAAATCAACAATATTGTTTTGACCAAGATTCAAGACCAGGCAGTCCTTTACAAGTCAGTCGACACAGTTTTGGAACCAAATGAAGCGGTTAATTATCCATCTGAATTTTTAAATTCCATAGATCTTTCAGGGTTTCCACCACACGTGCTACAACTAAAAATAGGCGTACCAATAATACTTTAAGAAATATAACCCACCAAAGCTTTGCAATGGCACTCGACTTGCCGTAAATAAAACAATGGAAAACCTAATAGAGGCCACAATCCTGACAGGGCCTTTTGAAGGTGAGGCTGTTCTTATTCCTCGCATTCCCATGATTCCAACAGATCTGCCTTTTCAAATTAAAAGATTGCAATTCCCAATTCGATTAGCATTTGCAATCACCATTAACAAAGCTCAAGGTCAATTATTAGAAAAATGTGGTATTGATCTTAATACTGAATGTTTTTCCCATGAACAATTGTACGTTGCATGTTCGAGGGTCGGTAAACCTGACAATCTATTTATATGCAGCGAGAATTGGACAGCGAAGAATGTTGTATATTCGCAAGTTTTACGCAGTTAATTTGTATTTCGGAACCAAATGAAGCGGTTAAATATCCATCTGAATTTTTAAATTCCATAGATCCTTCAGGGTGTCCACCACACCTGCTACAACTAAAAATAGGCGTACCAATAATACTTTTAAGAAATATCAACCCACCAAAGCTTTGCAATGGCACGCGACTTGCCGTAAAAAAAAAAACAATGGAAAACCTAATAGATGCCACAATCTTGACAGGGCCTTATGAGGGTGAGGCTGTTCTTATTCCTCGCATTCCCATGATTCCAAAGGATCTTCTTTTTCAATTTAAAAGATTGCTATTCCCATTTCGATTAGCATTTGCAACCACCATCAACAAAGCTCAAGGGCAATCACTAGAAAAATGCGGTATAGATCTTAATACAGATTGCTTTACCAATGTACAATTGTATGTTGCATCTTTGAGGGTCGGTAAACCTGACAATCTATTTATACGCACAGACAATGGACAGCGAAGACTGTTGTATATTCACAAGTTTTACGTAGTTAATTTGTATTGTATCTATCTATCTATCTATCTATATAAAAACGAGTTGTGTGTATGCTTGTTTGTTTGTTTGTAAAAAGAGCGTTTGCATATGATGTCATTATTAGTACATACGGCTTTGTATATGGACAGACAATGGGAAAGCCAAGAATGTTGTATATTCGCAATTTCTACGTAGTTTGAAACACATACATAAATCTATAAATATTCACAGGTGGGACACAGGACACAACCACAATGGCGCGTAACTAATATGGCACGTAACTATATGGCGCGGAACGACTTACGCGCGTGGGGGGGCTTGGGGGGCGCGAAGCGCCCCACGAACTAGGTGTTGGGGTGGCGCGAAGCGCCACCCCAACAGCTAGTATATATATATATATAAATAAGTTGTCTGTCTGTGTGTCTGTCAGGTGACGTCATGTTTCTGTGTCGACTGACGTCATGAAGTTAGTTGTCGTCATTTTTGCTATGACGGTGACGTCATTAAAGATATTTAAGACATATATGTTCACGTAGAAATCTATTAATGTTTAAGTTTAAAATGACTGATGAACTTACAATGGCAAAAGACGATGAAGATGCTCAAAGAGTCTATGTCAAAAAACTTGCTGCTGATAGAGAAAGTCAGAAAAGAAAGCGTACCGAGGAATCAAAAGAACAGGAAGGAAACAGGCTTGAGGCTGATAGAGAAAGAAAGAACAGAAAGCGTGCCGAGGAACTACCAGAGCAACGCGAAAGCAGACTTGCTGCTAAAAGAGAAAGTGAAAAAAGAAGGCGTGCCGAGGAATCACAAAAACAGTAAGAAATAAGGCTTGCTGCTGATAGAGAAATACAACTCATGTTTCCAAATGACGTCGTTTGGAGCCCAAATCGAAAATCCAGATCAATTTATGTCTACTTTCAAAGTAAAAGGGCAAATTTATCATAGAGCAGGGTCCCTTCTACCATTCTCAGGCGAGAATCATAAATTTTTACACTTGTACTTCATCAGTGATAGAAATTCTGAATTGAATGCACGTTGCGAAATTTCTCCAATGTTGAAAGGACAATCGTTTCGCAATTGCAACATCTTTTCCACGAAAGTAAGAATTTAGTGCGTCTGTTCAAAACAGCCATCGATTTAATGCCTACTGATACGCATAAAATTGTTATTTCCGCTGACAAAACGCTCCTGGCCAACATGTGCGTAGATACAATACTCCAACTATCGAAGAAGTGGCAATCGTTATGGTCGGTGATCAGTTTCTAC